>NW_027442647.1:0-92214 GCF_048569485.1 Anomaloglossus baeobatrachus | reverse complement strand
ATAGTTTTGGAGAAAAATGTGTTCATTTCATGTATGCGCGAAATGCCTGTAAAAATGGCTTTAAAATGGATTTGGAGCATGGAGACGATTATCTCGGGATTGCAAGATAACCAAACAAAACTTTTAGTGGATTTCTACTTATTTTATTAAATATCATCTCCACCAAACAGGACAAGCTTGCATCTGTTATAGTTTTGGAGAAAAATGTGTTCATTTCATGTATGCGCGAAATGCCTTAAAAATGGCTTTAAAATGGATTTGGAGCATGGAGACGATTATCTCGGGATTGCAAGATAACCAAACAAAACTTTTAGTGGATTTCTACTTATTTTATTAAATATCATCTCCACCAAACAGGACAAGCTTGCATCTGTTATAGTTTTGGAGAAAAATGTGTTCATTTCATGTATGCGCGAAATGCCTTAAAAATGGCTTTAAAATGGATTTGGAGCATGGAGACGATTATCTCGGGATTGCAAGATAACCAAACAAAACTTTTAGTGGATTTCTACTTATTTTATTAAATATCATCTCCACCAAACAGGACAAGCTTGCATCTGTTATAGTTTTGGAGAAAAATGTGTTCATTTCATGTATGCGCGAAATGCCTTAAAAATGGCTTTAAAATGGATTTGGAGCATGGAGACGATTATCTCGGGATTGCAAGATAACCAAACAAAACTTTTAGTGGATTTCTACTTATTTTATTAAATATCATCTCCACCAAACAGGACAAGCTTGCATCTGTTATAGTTTTGGAGAAAAATGTGTTCATTTCATGTATGCGCGAAATGCCTTAAAAATGGCTTTAAAATGGATTTGGAGCATGGAGACGATTATCTCGGGATTGCAAGATAACCAAACAAAACTTTTAGTGGATTTCTACTTATTTTATTAAATATCATCTCCACCAAACAGGACAAGCTTGCATCTGTTATAGTTTTGGAGAAAAATGTGTTCATTTCATGTATGCGCGAAATGCCTTAAAAATGGCTTTAAAATGGATTTGGAGCATGGAGACGATTATCTCGGGATTGCAAGATAACCAAACAAAACTTTTAGTGGATTTCTACTTATTTTATTAAATATCATCTCCACCAAACAGGACAAGCTTGCATCTGTTATAGTTTTGGAGAAAAATGTGTTCATTTCATGTATGCGCGAAATGCCTTAAAAATGGCTTTAAAATGGATTTGGAGCATGGAGACGATTATCTCGGGATTGCAAGATAACCAAACAAAACTTTTAGTGGATTTCTACTTATTTTATTAAATATCATCTCCACCAAACAGGACAAGCTTGCATCTGTTATAGTTTTGGAGAAAAATGTGTTCATTTCATGTATGCGCGA
This sequence comes from Anomaloglossus baeobatrachus, assembly GCF_048569485.1. Lineage (NCBI taxonomy): Eukaryota > Metazoa > Chordata > Amphibia > Anura > Aromobatidae > Anomaloglossus > Anomaloglossus baeobatrachus. The sequence continues at coordinate 90,863 of NW_027442647.1, read as the reverse complement.
AATGCCTTAAAAATGGCTTTAAAATGGATTTGGAGCATGGAGACGATTATCTCGGGATTGCAAGATAACCAAACAAAACTTTTAGTGGATTTCTACTTATTTTATTAAATATCATCTCCACCAAACAGGACAAGCTTGCATCTGTTATAGTTTTGGAGAAAAATGTGTTCATTTCATGTATGCGCGAAATGCCTTAAAAATGGCTTTAAAATGGATTTGGAGCATGGAGACGATTATCTCGGGATTGCAAGATAACCAAACAAAACTTTTAGTGGATTTCTACTTATTTTATTAAATATCATCTCCACCAAACAGGACAAGCTTGCATCTGTTATAGTTTTGGAGAAAATGTGTTCATTTCATGTATGCGCGAAATGCCTTAAAAATGGCTTTAAAATGGATTTGGAGCATGGAGACGATTATCTCGGGATTGCAAGATAACCAAACAAAACTTTTAGTGGATTTCTACTTATTTTATTAAATATCATCTCCACCAAACAGGACAAGCTTGCATCTGTTATAGTTTTGGAGAAAAATGTGTTCATTTCATGTATGCGCGAAATGCCTTAAAAATGGCTTTAAAATGGATTTGGAGCATGGAGACGATTATCTCGGGATTGCAAGATAACCAAACAAAACTTTTAGTGGATTTCTACTTATTTTATTAAATATCATCTCCACCAAACAGGACAAGCTTGCATCTGTTATAGTTTTGGAGAAAAATGTGTTCATTTCATGTATGCGCGAAATGCCTTAAAAATGGCTTTAAAATGGATTTGGAGCATGGAGACGATTATCTCGGGATTGCAAGATAACCAAACAAAACTTTTAGTGGATTTCTACTTATTTTATTAAATATCATCTCCACCAAACAGGACAAGCTTGCATCTGTTATAGTTTTGGAGAAAAATGTGTTCATTTCATGTATGCGCGAAATGCCTTAAAAATGGCTTTAAAATGGATTTGGAGCATGGAGACGATTATCTCGGGATTGCAAGATAACCAAACAAAACTTTTAGTGGATTTCTACTTATTTTATTAAATATCATCTCCACCAAACAGGACAAGCTTGCATCTGTTATAGTTTTGGAGAAAAATGTGTTCATTTCATGTATGCGCGAAATGCCTTAAAAATGGCTTTAAAATGGATTTGGAGCATGGAGACGATTATCTCGGGATTGCAAGATAACCAAACAAAACTTTTAGTGGATTTCTACTTATTTTATTAAATATCATCTCCACCAAACAGGACAAGCTTGCATCTGTTATAGTTTTGGAGAAAAATGTGTTCATTTCATGTATGCGCGAAATGCCTTAAAAATGGCTTTAAAATGGATTTGGAGCATGGAGACGATTATCTCGGGATTGCAAGATAACCAAACAAAACTTTTAGTGGATTTCTACTTATTTTATTAAATATCATCTCCACCAAACAGGACAAGCTTGCATCTGTTATAGTTTTGGAGAAAAATGTGTTCATTTCATGTATGCGCGAAATGCCTTAAAAATGGCTTTAAAATGGATTTGGAGCATGGAGACGATTATCTCGGGATTGCAAGATAACCAAACAAAACTTTTAGTGGATTTCTACTTATTTTATTAAATATCATCTCCACCAAACAGGACAAGCTTGCATCTGTTATAGTTTTGGAGAAAAATGTGTTCATTTCATGTATGCGCGAAATGCCTTAAAAATGGCTTTAAAATGGATTTGGAGCATGGAGACGATTATCTCGGGATTGCAAGATAACCAAACAAAACTTTTAGTGGATTTCTACTTATTTTATTAAATATCATCTCCACCAAACAGGACAAGCTTGCATCTGTTATAGTTTTGGAGAAAAATGTGTTCATTTCATGTATGCGCGAAATGCCTTAAAAATGGCTTTAAAATGGATTTGGAGCATGGAGACGATTATCTCGGGATTGCAAGATAACCAAACAAAACTTTTAGTGGATTTCTACTTATTTTATTAAATATCATCTCCACCAAACAGGACAAGCTTGCATCTGTTATAGTTTTGGAGAAAAATGTGTTCATTTCATGTATGCGCGAAATGCCTTAAAAATGGCTTTAAAATGGATTTGGAGCATGGAGACGATTATCTCGGGATTGCAAGATAACCAAACAAAACTTTTAGTGGATTTCTACTTATTTTATTAAATATCATCTCCACCAAACAGGACAAGCTTGCATCTGTTATAGTTTTGGAGAAAAATGTGTTCATTTCATGTATGCGCGAAATGCCTTAAAAATGGCTTTAAAATGGATTTGGAGCATGGAGACGATTATCTCGGGATTGCAAGATAACCAAACAAAACTTTTAGTGGATTTCTACTTATTTTATTAAATATCATCTCCACCAAACAGGACAAGCTTGCATCTGTTATAGTTTTGGAGAAAAATGTGTTCATTTCATGTATGCGCGAAATGCCTTAAAAATGGCTTTAAAATGGATTTGGAGCATGGAGACGATTATCTCGGGATTGCAAGATAACCAAACAAAACTTTTAGTGGATTTCTACTTATTTTATTAAATATCATCTCCACCAAACAGGACAAGCTTGCATCTGTTATAGTTTTGGAGAAAAATGTGTTCATTTCATGTATGCGCGAAATGCCTTAAAAATGGCTTTAAAATGGATTTGGAGCATGGAGACGATTATCTCGGGATTGCAAGATAACCAAACAAAACTTTTAGTGGATTTCTACTTATTTTATTAAATATCATCTCCACCAAACAGGACAAGCTTGCATCTGTTATAGTTTTGGAGAAAAATGTGTTCATTTCATGTATGCGCGAAATGCCTTAAAAATGGCTTTAAAATGGATTTGGAGCATGGAGACGATTATCTCGGGATTGCAAGATAACCAAACAAAACTTTTAGTGGATTTCTACTTATTTTATTAAATATCATCTCCACCAAACAGGACAAGCTTGCATCTGTTATAGTTTTGGAGAAAAATGTGTTCATTTCATGTATGCGCGAAATGCCTTAAAAATGGCTTTAAAATGGATTTGGAGCATGGAGACGATTATCTCGGGATTGCAAGATAACCAAACAAAACTTTTAGTGGATTTCTACTTATTTTATTAAATATCATCTCCACCAAACAGGACAAGCTTGCATCTGTTATAGTTTTGGAGAAAAATGTGTTCATTTCATGTATGCGCGAAATGCCTTAAAAATGGCTTTAAAATGGATTTGGAGCATGGAGACGATTATCTCGGGATTGCAAGATAACCAAACAAAACTTTTAGTGGATTTCTACTTATTTTATTAAATATCATCTCCACCAAACAGGACAAGCTTGCATCTGTTATAGTTTTGGAGAAAAATGTGTTCATTTCATGTATGCGCGAAATGCCTTAAAAATGGCTTTAAAATGGATTTGGAGCATGGAGACGATTATCTCGGGATTGCAAGATAACCAAACAAAACTTTTAGTGGATTTCTACTTATTTTATTAAATATCATCTCCACCAAACAGGACAAGCTTGCATCTGTTATAGTTTTGGAGAAAAATGTGTTCATTTCATGTATGCGCGAAATGCCTTAAAAATGGCTTTAAAATGGATTTGGAGCATGGAGACGATTATCTCGGGATTGCAAGATAACCAAACAAAACTTTTAGTGGATTTCTACTTATTTTATTAAATATCATCTCCACCAAACAGGACAAGCTTGCATCTGTTATAGTTTTGGAGAAAAATGTGTTCATTTCATGTATGCGCGAAATGCCTTAAAAATGGCTTTAAAATGGATTTGGAGCATGGAGACGATTATCTCGGGATTGCAAGATAACCAAACAAAACTTTTAGTGGATTTCTACTTATTTTATTAAATATCATCTCCACCAAACAGGACAAGCTTGCATCTGTTATAGTTTTGGAGAAAAATGTGTTCATTTCATGTATGCGCGAAATGCCTTAAAAATGGCTTTAAAATGGATTTGGAGCATGGAGACGATTATCTCGGGATTGCAAGATAACCAAACAAAACTTTTAGTGGATTTCTACTTATTTTATTAAATATCATCTCCACCAAACAGGACAAGCTTGCATCTGTTATAGTTTTGGAGAAAAATGTGTTCATTTCATGTATGCGCGAAATGCCTTAAAAATGGCTTTAAAATGGATTTGGAGCATGGAGACGATTATCTCGGGATTGCAAGATAACCAAACAAAACTTTTAGTGGATTTCTACTTATTTTATTAAATATCATCTCCACCAAACAGGACAAGCTTGCATCTGTTATAGTTTTGGAGAAAAATGTGTTCATTTCATGTATGCGCGAAATGCCTTAAAAATGGCTTTAAAATGGATTTGGAGCATGGAGACGATTATCTCGGGATTGCAAGATAACCAAACAAAACTTTTAGTGGATTTCTACTTATTTTATTAAATATCATCTCCACCAAACAGGACAAGCTTGCATCTGTTATAGTTTTGGAGAAAAATGTGTTCATTTCATGTATGCGCGAAATGCCTTAAAAATGGCTTTAAAATGGATTTGGAGCATGGAGACGATTATCTCGGGATTGCAAGATAACCAAACAAAACTTTTAGTGGATTTCTACTTATTTTATTAAATATCATCTCCACCAAACAGGACAAGCTTGCATCTGTTATAGTTTTGGAGAAAAATGTGTTCATTTCATGTATGCGCGAAATGCCTTAAAAATGGCTTTAAAATGGATTTGGAGCATGGAGACGATTATCTCGGGATTGCAAGATAACCAAACAAAACTTTTAGTGGATTTCTACTTATTTTATTAAATATCATCTCCACCAAACAGGACAAGCTTGCATCTGTTATAGTTTTGGAGAAAAATGTGTTCATTTCATGTATGCGCGAAATGCCTTAAAAATGGCTTTAAAATGGATTTGGAGCATGGAGACGATTATCTCGGGATTGCAAGATAACCAAACAAAACTTTTAGTGGATTTCTACTTATTTTATTAAATATCATCTCCACCAAACAGGACAAGCTTGCATCTGTTATAGTTTTGGAGAAAAATGTGTTCATTTCATGTATGCGCGAAATGCCTTAAAAATGGCTTTAAAATGGATTTGGAGCATGGAGACGATTATCTCGGGATTGCAAGATAACCAAACAAAACTTTTAGTGGATTTCTACTTATTTTATTAAATATCATCTCCACCAAACAGGACAAGCTTGCATCTGTTATAGTTTTGGAGAAAAATGTGTTCATTTCATGTATGCGCGAAATGCCTTAAAAATGGCTTTAAAATGGATTTGGAGCATGGAGACGATTATCTCGGGATTGCAAGATAACCAAACAAAACTTTTAGTGGATTTCTACTTATTTTATTAAATATCATCTCCACCAAACAGGACAAGCTTGCATCTGTTATAGTTTTGGAGAAAAATGTGTTCATTTCATGTATGCGCGAAATGCCTTAAAAATGGCTTTAAAATGGATTTGGAGCATGGAGACGATTATCTCGGGATTGCAAGATAACCAAACAAAACTTTTAGTGGATTTCTACTTATTTTATTAAATATCATCTCCACCAAACAGGACAAGCTTGCATCTGTTATAGTTTTGGAGAAAAATGTGTTCATTTCATGTATGCGCGAAATGCCTTAAAAATGGCTTTAAAATGGATTTGGAGCATGGAGACGATTATCTCGGGATTGCAAGATAACCAAACAAAACTTTTAGTGGATTTCTACTTATTTTATTAAATATCATCTCCACCAAACAGGACAAGCTTGCATCTGTTATAGTTTTGGAGAAAAATGTGTTCATTTCATGTATGCGCGAAATGCCTTAAAAATGGCTTTAAAATGGATTTGGAGCATGGAGACGATTATCTCGGGATTGCAAGATAACCAAACAAAACTTTTAGTGGATTTCTACTTATTTTATTAAATATCATCTCCACCAAACAGGACAAGCTTGCATCTGTTATAGTTTTGGAGAAAAATGTGTTCATTTCATGTATGCGCGAAATGCCTTAAAAATGGCTTTAAAATGGATTTGGAGCATGGAGACGATTATCTCGGGATTGCAAGATAACCAAACAAAACTTTTAGTGGATTTCTACTTATTTTATTAAATATCATCTCCACCAAACAGGACAAGCTTGCATCTGTTATAGTTTTGGAGAAAAATGTGTTCATTTCATGTATGCGCGAAATGCCTTAAAAATGGCTTTAAAATGGATTTGGAGCATGGAGACGATTATCTCGGGATTGCAAGATAACCAAACAAAACTTTTAGTGGATTTCTACTTATTTTATTAAATATCATCTCCACCAAACAGGACAAGCTTGCATCTGTTATAGTTTTGGAGAAAAATGTGTTCATTTCATGTATGCGCGAAATGCCTTAAAAATGGCTTTAAAATGGATTTGGAGCATGGAGACGATTATCTCGGGATTGCAAGATAACCAAACAAAACTTTTAGTGGATTTCTACTTATTTTATTAAATATCATCTCCACCAAACAGGACAAGCTTGCATCTGTTATAGTTTTGGAGAAAAATGTGTTCATTTCATGTATGCGCGAAATGCCTTAAAAATGGCTTTAAAATGGATTTGGAGCATGGAGACGATTATCTCGGGATTGCAAGATAACCAAACAAAACTTTTAGTGGATTTCTACTTATTTTATTAAATATCATCTCCACCAAACAGGACAAGCTTGCATCTGTTATAGTTTTGGAGAAAAATGTGTTCATTTCATGTATGCGCGAAATGCCTTAAAAATGGCTTTAAAATGGATTTGGAGCATGGAGACGATTATCTCGGGATTGCAAGATAACCAAACAAAACTTTTAGTGGATTTCTACTTATTTTATTAAATATCATCTCCACCAAACAGGACAAGCTTGCATCTGTTATAGTTTTGGAGAAAAATGTGTTCATTTCATGTATGCGCGAAATGCCTTAAAAATGGCTTTAAAATGGATTTGGAGCATGGAGACGATTATCTCGGGATTGCAAGATAACCAAACAAAACTTTTAGTGGATTTCTACTTATTTTATTAAATATCATCTCCACCAAACAGGACAAGCTTGCATCTGTTATAGTTTTGGAGAAAAATGTGTTCATTTCATGTATGCGCGAAATGCCTTAAAAATGGCTTTAAAATGGATTTGGAGCATGGAGACGATTATCTCGGGATTGCAAGATAACCAAACAAAACTTTTAGTGGATTTCTACTTATTTTATTAAATATCATCTCCACCAAACAGGACAAGCTTGCATCTGTTATAGTTTTGGAGAAAAATGTGTTCATTTCATGTATGCGCGAAATGCCTTAAAAATGGCTTTAAAATGGATTTGGAGCATGGAGACGATTATCTCGGGATTGCAAGATAACCAAACAAAACTTTTAGTGGATTTCTACTTATTTTATTAAATATCATCTCCACCAAACAGGACAAGCTTGCATCTGTTATAGTTTTGGAGAAAAATGTGTTCATTTCATGTATGCGCGAAATGCCTTAAAAATGGCTTTAAAATGGATTTGGAGCATGGAGACGATTATCTCGGGATTGCAAGATAACCAAACAAAACTTTTAGTGGATTTCTACTTATTTTATTAAATATCATCTCCACCAAACAGGACAAGCTTGCATCTGTATATAGTTTTGGAGAAAAATGTGTTCATTTCATGTATGCGCGAAATGCCTTAAAAATGGCTTTAAAATGGATTTGGAGCATGGAGACGATTATCTCGGGATTGCAAGATAACCAAACAAAACTTTTAGTGGATTTCTACTTATTTTATTAAATATCATCTCCACCAAACAGGACAAGCTTGCATCTGTTATAGTTTTGGAGAAAAATGTGTTCATTTCATGTATGCGCGAAATGCCTTAAAAATGGCTTTAAAATGGATTTGGAGCATGGAGACGATTATCTCGGGATTGCAAGATAACCAAACAAAACTTTTAGTGGATTTCTACTTATTTTATTAAATATCATCTCCACCAAACAGGACAAGCTTGCATCTGTTATAGTTTTGGAGAAAAATGTGTTCATTTCATGTATGCGCGAAATGCCTTAAAAATGGCTTTAAAATGGATTTGGAGCATGGAGACGATTATCTCGGGATTGCAAGATAACCAAACAAAACTTTTAGTGGATTTCTACTTATTTTATTAAATATCATCTCCACCAAACAGGACAAGCTTGCATCTGTTATAGTTTTGGAGAAAAATGTGTTCATTTCATGTATGCGCGAAATGCCTTAAAAATGGCTTTAAAATGGATTTGGAGCATGGAGACGATTATCTCGGGATTGCAAGATAACCAAACAAAACTTTTAGTGGATTTCTACTTATTTTATTAAATATCATCTCCACCAAACAGGACAAGCTTGCATCTGTTATAGTTTTGGAGAAAAATGTGTTCATTTCATGTATGCGCGAAATGCCTTAAAAATGGCTTTAAAATGGATTTGGAGCATGGAGACGATTATCTCGGGATTGCAAGATAACCAAACAAAACTTTTAGTGGATTTCTACTTATTTTATTAAATATCATCTCCACCAAACAGGACAAGCTTGCATCTGTTATAGTTTTGGAGAAAAATGTGTTCATTTCATGTATGCGCGAAATGCCTTAAAAATGGCTTTAAAATGGATTTGGAGCATGGAGACGATTATCTCGGGATTGCAAGATAACCAAACAAAACTTTTAGTGGATTTCTACTTATTTTATTAAATATCATCTCCACCAAACAGGACAAGCTTGCATCTGTTATAGTTTTGGAGAAAAATGTGTTCATTTCATGTATGCGCGAAATGCCTTAAAAATGGCTTTAAAATGGATTTGGAGCATGGAGACGATTATCTCGGGATTGCAAGATAACCAAACAAAACTTTTAGTGGATTTCTACTTATTTTATTAAATATCATCTCCACCAAACAGGACAAGCTTGCATCTGTTATAGTTTTGGAGAAAAATGTGTTCATTTCATGTATGCGCGAAATGCCTTAAAAATGGCTTTAAAATGGATTTGGAGCATGGAGACGATTATCTCGGGATTGCAAGATAACCAAACAAAACTTTTAGTGGATTTCTACTTATTTTATTAAATATCATCTCCACCAAACAGGACAAGCTTGCATCTGTTATAGTTTTGGAGAAAAATGTGTTCATTTCATGTATGCGCGAAATGCCTTAAAAATGGCTTTAAAATGGATTTGGAGCATGGAGACGATTATCTCGGGATTGCAAGATAACCAAACAAAACTTTTAGTGGATTTCTACTTATTTTATTAAATATCATCTCCACCAAACAGGACAAGCTTGCATCTGTTATAGTTTTGGAGAAAAATGTGTTCATTTCATGTATGCGCGAAATGCCTTAAAAATGGCTTTAAAATGGATTTGGAGCATGGAGACGATTATCTCGGGATTGCAAGATAACCAAACAAAACTTTTAGTGGATTTCTACTTATTTTATTAAATATCATCTCCACCAAACAGGACAAGCTTGCATCTGTTATAGTTTTGGAGAAAAATGTGTTCATTTCATGTATGCGCGAAATGCCTTAAAAATGGCTTTAAAATGGATTTGGAGCATGGAGACGATTATCTCGGGATTGCAAGATAACCAAACAAAACTTTTAGTGGATTTCTACTTATTTTATTAAATATCATCTCCACCAAACAGGACAAGCTTGCATCTGTTATAGTTTTGGAGAAAAATGTGTTCATTTCATGTATGCGCGAAATGCCTTAAAAATGGCTTTAAAATGGATTTGGAGCATGGAGACGATTATCTCGGGATTGCAAGATAACCAAACAAAACTTTTAGTGGATTTCTACTTATTTTATTAAATATCATCTCCACCAAACAGGACAAGCTTGCATCTGTTATAGTTTTGGAGAAAAATGTGTTCATTTCATGTATGCGCGAAATGCCTTAAAAATGGCTTTAAAATGGATTTGGAGCATGGAGACGATTATCTCGGGATTGCAAGATAACCAAACAAAACTTTTAGTGGATTTCTACTTATTTTATTAAATATCATCTCCACCAAACAGGACAAGCTTGCATCTGTTATAGTTTTGGAGAAAAATGTGTTCATTTCATGTATGCGCGAAATGCCTTAAAAATGGCTTTAAAATGGATTTGGAGCATGGAGACGATTATCTCGGGATTGCAAGATAACCAAACAAAACTTTTAGTGGATTTCTACTTATTTTATTAAATATCATCTCCACCAAACAGGACAAGCTTGCATCTGTTATAGTTTTGGAGAAAAATGTGTTCATTTCATGTATGCGCGAAATGCCTTAAAAATGGCTTTAAAATGGATTTGGAGCATGGAGACGATTATCTCGGATTGCAAGATAACCAAACAAAACTTTTAGTGGATTTCTACTTATTTTATTAAATACATCTCCACCAAACAGGACAAGCTTGCATCTGTTATAGTTTTTGGAGAAAAATGTGTTCATTTCATGTATGCGCGAAATGCCTTAAAAATGGCTTTAAAATGGATTTGGAGCATGGAGACGATTATCTCGGGATTGCAAGATAACCAAACAAAACTTTTAGTGGGATTTCTACTTATTTTATTAAATATCATCTCCACCAAACAGGACAAGCTTGCATCTGTTATAGTTTTGGAGAAAAATGTGTTCATTTCATGTATGCGCGAAATGCCTTAAAATGGCTTTAAAATGGATTTGGAGCATGGAGACGATTATCTCGGGATTGCAAGATAACCAAACAAAACTTTTAGTGGATTTCTACTTATTTTATTAAATATCATCTCCACCAAACAGGACAAGCTTGCATCTGTTATAGTTTTGGAGAAAAATGTGTTCATTTCATGTATGCGCGAAATGCCTTAAAAATGGCTTTAAAATGGATTTGGGAGCATGGAGACGATTATCTCGGGATTGCAAGATAACCAAACAAAACTTTTAGTGGATTTCTACTTATTTTATTAAATATCATCTCCACCAAACAGGACAAGCTTGCATCTGTTATAGTTTTGGAGAAAAATGTGTTCATTTCATGTATGCGCGAAATGCCTTAAAAATGGCTTTAAAATGGATTTGGAGCATGGAGACGATTATCTCGGGATTGCAAGATAACCAAACAAAACTTTTAGTGGATTTCTACTTATTTTATTAAATATCATCTCCACCAAACAGGACAAGCTTGCATCTGTTATAGTTTTGGAGAAAAATGTGTTCATTTCATGTATGCGCGAAATGCCTTAAAAATGGCTTTAAAATGGATTTGGAGCATGGAGACGATTATCTCGGGATTGCAAGATAACCAAACAAAACTTTTAGTGGATTTCTACTTATTTTATTAAATATCATCTCCACCAAACAGGACAAGCTTGCATCTGTTATAGTTTTGGAGAAAAATGTGTTCATTTCATGTATGCGCAAATGCCTTAAAAATGGCTTTAAAATGGATTTAGAGCATGGAGACGATTATCTCGGGATTGCAAGATAACCAAACAAAACTTTTAGAGGATTTCTACTTATTTTATTAAATATCATCTCCACCAAACAGGACAAGCTTGCATCTGTTATAGTTTTGGAGAAAAATGTGTTCATTTCATGTATGCGCGAAATGCCTTAAAAATGGCTTTAAAATGGATTTGGAGCATGGAGACGATTATCTCGGGATTGCAAGATAACCAAACAAAACTTTTAGTGGATTTCTACTTATTTTATTAAATATCATCTCCACCAAACAGGACAAGCTTGCATCTGTTATAGTTTTGGAGAAAAATGTGTTCATTTCATGTATGCGCGAAATGCCTTAAAAATGGCTTTAAAATGGATTTGGAGCATGGAGACGATTATCTCGGGATTGCAAGATAACCAAACAAAACTTTTAGTGGATTTCTACTTATTTTATTAAATATCATCTCCACCAAACAGGACAAGCTTGCATCTGTTATAGTTTTGGAGAAAAATGTGTTCATTTCATGTATGCGCGAAATGCCTTAAAAATGGCTTTAAAATGGATTTGGAGCATGGAGACGATTATCTCGGGGATTGCAAGATAACCAAACAAAACTTTTAGTGGATTTCTACTTATTTTATTAAATATCATCTCCACCAAACAGGACAAGCTTGCACCTGTTATAGTTTTGGAGAAAAATGTGTTCATTTCATGTATGCGGATGATATTTAATAAAATAAGTAGAAATCCACTAAAAGTTTTGTTTGGTTATCTTGCAATCCCGAGATAATCGTCTCCATGCTCCAAATCCATTTTAAAGCCATTTTTAAGGCATTTCGCGCATACATGAAATGAACACATTTTTCTCCAAAACTATAACAGATGCAAGCTTGTCCTGTTTGGTGGAGATGATATTTAATAAAATAAGTAGAAATCCACTAAAAGTTTTGTTTGGTTATCTTGCAATCCCGAGATAATCGTCTCCATGCTCCAAATCCATTTTAAAGCCATTTTTAAGGCATTTCGCGCATACATGAAATGAACACATTTTTCTCCAAAACTATAACAGATGCAAGCTTGTCCTGTTTGGTGGAGATGATATTTAATAAAATAAGTAGAAATCCACTAAAAGTTTTGTTTGGTTATCTTGCAATCCCGAGATAATCGTCTCCATGCTCCAAATCCATTTTAAAGCCATTTTTAAGGCATTTCGCGCATACATGAAATGAACACATTTTTCTCCAAAACTATAACAGATGCAAGCTTGTCCTGTTTGGTGGAGATGATATTTAATAAAATAAGTAGAAATCCACTAAAAGTTTTGTTTGGTTATCTTGCAATCCCGAGATAATCGTCTCCATGCTCCAAATCCATTTTAAAGCCATTTTTAAGGCATTTCGCGCATACATGAAATGAACACATTTTTCTCCAAAACTATAACAGATGCAAGCTTGTCCTGTCTTGGTGGAGATGATATTTAATAAAATAAGTAGAAATCCACTAAAAGTTTTGTTTGGTTATCTTGCAATCCCGAGATAATCGTCTCCATGCTCCAAATCCATTTTAAAGCCATTTTTAAGGCATTTCGCGCATACATGAAATGAACACATTTTTCTCCAAAACTATAACAGATGCAAGCTTGTCCTGTTTGGTGGAGATGATATTTAATAAAATAAGTAGAAATCCACTAAAAGTTTTGTTTGGTTATCTTGCAATCCCGAGATAATCGTCTCCATGCTCCAAATCCATTTTAAAGCCATTTTTAAGGCATTTCGCGCATACATGAAATGAACACATTTTTCTCCAAAACTATAACAGATGCAAGCTTGTCCTGTTTGGTGGAGATGATATTTAATAAAATAAGTAGAAATCCACTAAAAGTTTTGTTTGGTTATCTTGCAATCCCGAGATAATCGTCTCCATGCTCCAAATCCATTTTAAAGCCATTTTTAAGGCATTTCGCGCATACATGAAATGAACACATTTTTCTCCAAAACTATAACAGATGCAAGCTTGTCCTGTTTGGTGGAGATGATATTTAATAAAATAAGTAGAAATCCACTAAAAGTTTTGTTTGGTTATCTTGCAATCCCGAGATAATCGTCTCCATGCTCCAAATCCATTTTAAAGCCATTTTTAAGGCATTTCGCGCATACATGAAATGAACACATTTTTCTCCAAAACTATAACAGATGCAAGCTTGTCCTGTTTGGTGGAGATGATATTTAATAAAATAAGTAGAAATCCACTAAAAGTTTTGTTTGGTTATCTTGCAATCCCGAGATAATCGTCTCCATGCTCCAAATCCATTTTAAAGCCATTTTTAAGGCATTTCGCGCATACATGAAATGAACACATTTTTCTCCAAAACTATAACAGATGCAAGCTTGTCCTGTTTGGTGGAGATGATATTTAATAAAATAAGTAGAAATCCACTAAAAGTTTTGTTTGGTTATCTTGCAATCCCGAGATAATCGTCTCCATGCTCCAAATCCATTTTAAAGCCATTTTTAAGGCATTTCGCGCATACATGAAATGAACACATTTTTCTCCAAAACTATAACAGATGCAAGCTTGTCCTGTTTGGTGGAGATGATATTTAATAAAATAAGTAGAAATCCACTAAAAGTTTTGTTTGGTTATCTTGCAATCCCGAGATAATCGTCTCCATGCTCCAAATCCATTTTAAAGCCATTTTTAAGGCATTTCGCGCATACATGAAATGAACACATTTTTCTCCAAAACTATAACAGATGCAAGCTTGTCCTGTTTGGTGGAGATGATATTTAATAAAATAAGTAGAAATCCACTAAAAGTTTTGTTTGGTTATCTTGCAATCCCGAGATAATCGTCTCCATGCTCCAAATCCATTTTAAAGCCATTTTTAAGGCATTTCGCGCATACATGAAATGAACACATTTTTCTCCAAAACTATAACAGATGCAAGCTTGTCCTGTTTGGTGGAGATGATATTTAATAAAATAAGTAGAAATCCACTAAAAGTTTTGTTTGGTTATCTTGCAATCCCGAGATAATCGTCTCCATGCTCCAAATCCATTTTAAAGCCATTTTTAAGGCATTTCGCGCATACATGAAATGAACACATTTTTCTCCAAAACTATAACAGATGCAAGCTTGTCCTGTTTGGTGGAGATGATATTTAATAAAATAAGTAGAAATCCACTAAAAGTTTTGTTTGGTTATCTTGCAATCCCGAGATAATCGTCTCCATGCTCCAAATCCATTTTAAAGCCATTTTTAAGGCATTTCGCGCATACATGAAATGAACACATTTTTCTCCAAAACTATAACAGATGCAAGCTTGTCCTGTTTGGTGGAGATGATATTTAATAAAATAAGTAGAAATCCACTAAAAGTTTTGTTTGGTTATCTTGCAATCCCGAGATAATCGTCTCCATGCTCCAAATCCATTTTAAAGCCATTTTTAAGGCATTTCGCGCATACATGAAATGAACACATTTTTCTCCAAAACTATAACAGATGCAAGCTTGTCCTGTTTGGTGGAGATGATATTTAATAAAATAAGTAGAAATCCACTAAAAGTTTTGTTTGGTTATCTTGCAATCCCGAGATAATCGTCTCCATGCTCCAAATCCATTTTAAAGCCATTTTTAAGGCATTTCGCGCATACATGAAATGAACACATTTTTCTCCAAAACTATAACAGATGCAAGCTTGTCCTGTTTGGTGGAGATGATATTTAATAAAATAAGTAGAAATCCACTAAAAGTTTTGTTTGGTTATCTTGCAATCCCGAGATAATCGTCTCCATGCTCCAAATCCATTTTAAAGCCATTTTTAAGGCATTTCGCGCATACATGAAATGAACACATTTTTCTCCAAAACTATAACAGATGCAAGCTTGTCCTGTTTGGTGGAGATGATATTTAATAAAATAAGTAGAAATCCACTAAAAGTTTTGTTTGGTTATCTTGCAATCCCGAGATAATCGTCTCCATGCTCCAAATCCATTTTAAAGCCATTTTTAAGGCATTTCGCGCATACATGAAATGAACACATTTTTCTCCAAAACTATAACAGATGCAAGCTTGTCCTGTTTGGTGGAGATGATATTTAATAAAATAAGTAGAAATCCACTAAAAGTTTTGTTTGGTTATCTTGCAATCCCGAGATAATCGTCTCCATGCTCCAAATCCATTTTAAAGCCATTTTTAAGGCATTTCGCGCATACATGAAATGAACACATTTTTCTCCAAAACTATAACAGATGCAAGCTTGTCCTGTTTGGTGGAGATGATATTTAATAAAATAAGTAGAAATCCACTAAAAGTTTTGTTTGGTTATCTTGCAATCCCGAGATAATCGTCTCCATGCTCCAAATCCATTTTAAAGCCATTTTTAAGGCATTTCGCGCATACATGAAATGAACACATTTTTCTCCAAAACTATAACAGATGCAAGCTTGTCCTGTTTGGTGGAGATGATATTTAATAAAATAAGTAGAAATCCACTAAAAGTTTTGTTTGGTTATCTTGCAATCCCGAGATAATCGTCTCCATGCTCCAAATCCATTTTAAAGCCATTTTTAAGGCATTTCGCGCATACATGAAATGAACACATTTTTCTCCAAAACTATAACAGATGCAAGCTTGTCCTGTTTGGTGGAGATGATATTTAATAAAATAAGTAGAAATCCACTAAAAGTTTTGTTTGGTTATCTTGCAATCCCGAGATAATCGTCTCCATGCTCCAAATCCATTTTAAAGCCATTTTTAAGGCATTTCGCGCATACATGAAATGAACACATTTTTCTCCAAAACTATAACAGATGCAAGCTTGTCCTGTTTGGTGGAGATGATATTTAATAAAATAAGTAGAAATCCACTAAAAGTTTTGTTTGGTTATCTTGCAATCCCGAGATAATCGTCTCCATGCTCCAAATCCATTTTAAAGCCATTTTTAAGGCATTTCGCGCATACATGAAATGAACACATTTTTCTCCAAAACTATAACAGATGCAAGCTTGTCCTGTTTGGTGGAGATGATATTTAATAAAATAAGTAGAAATCCACTAAAAGTTTTGTTTGGTTATCTTGCAATCCCGAGATAATCGTCTCCATGCTCCAAATCCATTTTAAAGCCATTTTTAAGGCATTTCGCGCATACATGAAATGAACACATTTTTCTCCAAAACTATAACAGATGCAAGCTTGTCCTGTTTGGTGGAGATGATATTTAATAAAATAAGTAGAAATCCACTAAAAGTTTTGTTTGGTTATCTTGCAATCCCGAGATAATCGTCTCCATGCTCCAAATCCATTTTAAAGCCATTTTTAAGGCATTTCGCGCATACATGAAATGAACACATTTTTCTCCAAAACTATAACAGATGCAAGCTTGTCCTGTTTGGTGGAGATGATATTTAATAAAATAAGTAGAAATCCACTAAAAGTTTTGTTTGGTTATCTTGCAATCCCGAGATAATCGTCTCCATGCTCCAAATCCATTTTAAAGCCATTTTTAAGGCATTTCGCGCATACATGAAATGAACACATTTTTCTCCAAAACTATAACAGATGCAAGCTTGTCCTGTTTGGTGGAGATGATATTTAATAAAATAAGTAGAAATCCACTAAAAGTTTTGTTTGGTTATCTTGCAATCCCGAGATAATCGTCTCCATGCTCCAAATCCATTTTAAAGCCATTTTTAAGGCATTTCGCGCATACATGAAATGAACACATTTTTCTCCAAAACTATAACAGATGCAAGCTTGTCCTGTTTGGTGGAGATGATATTTAATAAAATAAGTAGAAATCCACTAAAAGTTTTGTTTGGTTATCTTGCAATCCCGAGATAATCGTCTCCATGCTCCAAATCCATTTTAAAGCCATTTTTAAGGCATTTCGCGCATACATGAAATGAACACATTTTTCTCCAAAACTATAACAGATGCAAGCTTGTCCTGTTTGGTGGAGATGATATTTAATAAAATAAGTAGAAATCCACTAAAAGTTTTGTTTGGTTATCTTGCAATCCCGAGATAATCGTCTCCATGCTCCAAATCCATTTTAAAGCCATTTTTAAGGCATTTCGCGCATACATGAAATGAACACATTTTTCTCCAAAACTATAACAGATGCAAGCTTGTCCTGTTTGGTGGAGATGATATTTAATAAAATAAGTAGAAATCCACTAAAAGTTTTGTTTGGTTATCTTGCAATCCCGAGATAATCGTCTCCATGCTCCAAATCCATTTTAAAGCCATTTTTAAGGCATTTCGCGCATACATGAAATGAACACATTTTTCTCCAAAACTATAACAGATGCAAGCTTGTCCTGTTTGGTGGAGATGATATTTAATAAAATAAGTAGAAATCCACTAAAAGTTTTGTTTGGTTATCTTGCAATCCCGAGATAATCGTCTCCATGCTCCAAATCCATTTTAAAGCCATTTTTAAGGCATTTCGCGCATACATGAAATGAACACATTTTTCTCCAAAACTATAACAGATGCAAGCTTGTCCTGTTTGGTGGAGATGATATTTAATAAAATAAGTAGAAATCCACTAAAAGTTTTGTTTGGTTATCTTGCAATCCCGAGATAATCGTCTCCATGCTCCAAATCCATTTTAAAGCCATTTTTAAGGCATTTCGCGCATACATGAAATGAACACATTTTTCTCCAAAACTATAACAGATGCAAGCTTGTCCTGTTTGGTGGAGATGATATTTAATAAAATAAGTAGAAATCCACTAAAAGTTTTGTTTGGTTATCTTGCAATCCCGAGATAATCGTCTCCATGCTCCAAATCCATTTTAAAGCCATTTTTAAGGCATTTCGCGCATACATGAAATGAACACATTTTTCTCCAAAACTATAACAGATGCAAGCTTGTCCTGTTTGGTGGAGATGATATTTAATAAAATAAGTAGAAATCCACTAAAAGTTTTGTTTGGTTATCTTGCAATCCCGAGATAATCGTCTCCATGCTCCAAATCCATTTTAAAGCCATTTTTAAGGCATTTCGCGCATACATGAAATGAACACATTTTTCTCCAAAACTATAACAGATGCAAGCTTGTCCTGTTTGGTGGAGATGATATTTAATAAAATAAGTAGAAATCCACTAAAAGTTTTGTTTGGTTATCTTGCAATCCCGAGATAATCGTCTCCATGCTCCAAATCCATTTTAAAGCCATTTTTAAGGCATTTCGCGCATACATGAAATGAACACATTTTTCTCCAAAACTATAACAGATGCAAGCTTGTCCTGTTTGGTGGAGATGATATTTAATAAAATAAGTAGAAATCCACTAAAAGTTTTGTTTGGTTATCTTGCAATCCCGAGATAATCGTCTCCATGCTCCAAATCCATTTTAAAGCCATTTTTAAGGCATTTCGCGCATACATGAAATGAACACATTTTTCTCCAAAACTATAACAGATGCAAGCTTGTCCTGTTTGGTGGAGATGATATTTAATAAAATAAGTAGAAATCCACTAAAAGTTTTGTTTGGTTATCTTGCAATCCCGAGATAATCGTCTCCATGCTCCAAATCCATTTTAAAGCCATTTTTAAGGCATTTCGCGCATACATGAAATGAACACATTTTTCTCCAAAACTATAACAGATGCAAGCTTGTCCTGTTTGGTGGAGATGATATTTAATAAAATAAGTAGAAATCCACTAAAAGTTTTGTTTGGTTATCTTGCAATCCCGAGATAATCGTCTCCATGCTCCAAATCCATTTTAAAGCCATTTTTAAGGCATTTCGCGCATACATGAAATGAACACATTTTTCTCCAAAACTATAACAGATGCAAGCTTGTCCTGTTTGGTGGAGATGATATTTAATAAAATAAGTAGAAATCCACTAAAAGTTTTGTTTGGTTATCTTGCAATCCCGAGATAATCGTCTCCATGCTCCAAATCCATTTTAAAGCCATTTTTAAGGCATTTCGCGCATACATGAAATGAACACATTTTTCTCCAAAACTATAACAGATGCAAGCTTGTCCTGTTTGGTGGAGATGATATTTAATAAAATAAGTAGAAATCCACTAAAAGTTTTGTTTGGTTATCTTGCAATCCCGAGATAATCGTCTCCATGCTCCAAATCCATTTTAAAGCCATTTTTAAGGCATTTCGCGCATACATGAAATGAACACATTTTTCTCCAAAACTATAACAGATGCAAGCTTGTCCTGTTTGGTGGAGATGATATTTAATAAAATAAGTAGAAATCCACTAAAAGTTTTGTTTGGTTATCTTGCAATCCCGAGATAATCGTCTCCATGCTCCAAATCCATTTTAAAGCCATTTTTAAGGCATTTCGCGCATACATGAAATGAACACATTTTTCTCCAAAACTATAACAGATGCAAGCTTGTCCTGTTTGGTGGAGATGATATTTAATAAAATAAGTAGAAATCCACTAAAAGTTTTGTTTGGTTATCTTGCAATCCCGAGATAATCGTCTCCATGCTCCAAATCCATTTTAAAGCCATTTTTAAGGCATTTCGCGCATACATGAAATGAACACATTTTTCTCCAAAACTATATGCAATGCAAGCTTGTCCTGTTTGGTGGAGATGATATTTAATAAAATAAGTAGAAATCCACTAAAAGTTTTGTTTGGTTATCTTGCAATCCCGAGATAATCGTCTCCATGCTCCAAATCCATTTTAAAGCCATTTTTAAGGCATTTCGCGCATACATGAAATGAACACATTTTTCTCCAAAACTATAACAGATGCAAGCTTGTCCTGTTTGGTGGAGATGATATTTAATAAAATAAGTAGAAATCCACTAAAAGTTTTGTTTGGTTATCTTGCAATCCCGAGATAATCGTCTCCATGCTCCAAATCCATTTTAAAGCCATTTTTAAGGCATTTCGCGCATACATGAAATGAACACATTTTTCTCCAAAACTATAACAGATGCAAGCTTGTCCTGTTTGGTGGAGATGATATTTAATAAAATAAGTAGAAATCCACTAAAAGTTTTGTTTGGTTATTTTGCGATCCCGAGATAATCGTCTCCATGCTCCAAATCCATTTTAAAGCCATTTTTAAGGCATTTCGCGCATACATGAAATGAACACATTTTTCTCCAAAACTATAACAGATGCAAGCTTGTCCTGTTTGGTGGAGAAGATATTTAATAAAATAAGTAGAAATCCACTAAAAGTTTTGTTTGGTTATCTTGCAATCCCGAGATAATCGTCTCCATGCTCCAAATCCATTTTAAAGCCATTTTTAAGGCATTTCGCGCATACATGAAATGAACACATTTTTCTCCAAAACTATAACAGATGCAAGCTTGTCCTGTTTGGTGGAGATGATATTTAATAAAATAAGTAGAAATCCACTAAAAGTTTTGTTTGGTTATCTTGCAATCCCGAGATAATCGTCTCCATGCTCCAAATCCATTTTAAAGCCATTTTTAAGGCATTTCGCGCATACATGAAATGAACACATTTTTCTCCAAAACTATAACAGATGCAAGCTTGTCCTGTTTGGTGGAGATGATATTTAATAAAATAAGTAGAAATCCACTAAAAGTTTTGTTTGGTTATCTTGCAATCCCGAGATAATCGTCTCCATGCTCCAAATCCATTTTAAAGCCATTTTTAAGGCATTTCGCGCATACATGAAATGAACACATTTTTCTCCAAAACTATAACAGATGCAAGCTTGTCCTGTTTGGTGGAGATGATATTTAATAAAATAAGTAGAAATCCACTAAAAGTTTTGTTTGGTTATCTTGCAATCCCGAGATAATCGTCTCCATGCTCCAAATCCATTTTAAAGCCATTTTTAAGGCATTTCGCGCATACATGAAATGAACACATTTTTCTCCAAAACTATAACAGATGCAAGCTTGTCCTGTTTGGTGGAGATGATATTTAATAAAATAAGTAGAAATCCACTAAAAGTTTTGTTTGGTTATCTTGCAATCCCGAGATAATCGTCTCCATGCTCCAAATCCATTTTAAAGCCATTTTTAAGGC
Source organism: Anomaloglossus baeobatrachus (assembly GCF_048569485.1). NCBI lineage: Eukaryota > Metazoa > Chordata > Amphibia > Anura > Aromobatidae > Anomaloglossus > Anomaloglossus baeobatrachus. The sequence continues at coordinate 69,434 of NW_027442647.1, read as the reverse complement.
ATTTCGCGCATACATGAAATGAACACATTTTTCTCCAAAACTATAACAGATGCAAGCTTGTCCTGTTTGGTGGAGATGATATTTAATAAAATAAGTAGAAATCCACTAAAAGTTTTGTTTGGTTATCTTGCAATCCCGAGATAATCGTCTCCATGCTCCAAATCCATTTTAAAGCCATTTTTAAGGCATTTCGCGCATACATGAAATGAACACATTTTTCTCCAAAACTATAACAGATGCAAGCTTGTCCTGTTTGGTGGAGATGATATTTAATAAAATAAGTAGAAATCCACTAAAAGTTTTGTTTGGTTATCTTGCAATCCCGAGATAATCGTCTCCATGCTCCAAATCCATTTTAAAGCCATTTTTAAGGCATTTCGCGCATACATGAAATGAACACATTTTTCTCCAAAACTATAACAGATGCAAGCTTGTCCTGTTTGGTGGAGATGATATTTAATAAAATAAGTAGAAATCCACTAAAAGTTTTGTTTGGTTATCTTGCAATCCCGAGATAATCGTCTCCATGCTCCAAATCCATTTTAAAGCCATTTTTAAGGCATTTCGCGCATACATGAAATGAACACATTTTTCTCCAAAACTATAACAGATGCAAGCTTGTCCTGTTTGGTGGAGATGATATTTAATAAAATAAGTAGAAATCCACTAAAAGTTTTGTTTGGTTATCTTGCAATCCCGAGATAATCGTCTCCATGCTCCAAATCCATTTTAAAGCCATTTTTAAGGCATTTCGCGCATACATGAAATGAACACATTTTTCTCCAAAACTATAACAGATGCAAGCTTGTCCTGTTTGGTGGAGATGATATTTAATAAAATAAGTAGAAATCCACTAAAAGTTTTGTTTGGTTATCTTGCAATCCCGAGATAATCGTCTCCATGCTCCAAATCCATTTTAAAGCCATTTTTAAGGCATTTCGCGCATACATGAAATGAACACATTTTTCTCCAAAACTATAACAGATGCAAGCTTGTCCTGTTTGGTGGAGATGATATTTAATAAAATAAGTAGAAATCCACTAAAAGTTTTGTTTGGTTATCTTGCAATCCCGAGATAATCGTCTCCATGCTCCAAATCCATTTTAAAGCCATTTTTAAGGCATTTCGCGCATACATGAAATGAACACATTTTTCTCCAAAACTATAACAGATGCAAGCTTGTCCTGTTTGGTGGAGATGATATTTAATAAAATAAGTAGAAATCCACTAAAAGTTTTGTTTGGTTATCTTGCAATCCCGAGATAATCGTCTCCATGCTCCAAATCCATTTTAAAGCCATTTTTAAGGCATTTCGCGCATACATGAAATGAACACATTTTTCTCCAAAACTATAACAGATGCAAGCTTGTCCTGTTTGGTGGAGATGATATTTAATAAAATAAGTAGAAATCCACTAAAAGTTTTGTTTGGTTATCTTGCAATCCCGAGATAATCGTCTCCATGCTCCAAATCCATTTTAAAGCCATTTTTAAGGCATTTCGCGCATACATGAAATGAACACATTTTTCTCCAAAACTATAACAGATGCAAGCTTGTCCTGTTTGGTGGAGATGATATTTAATAAAATAAGTAGAAATCCACTAAAAGTTTTGTTTGGTTATCTTGCAATCCCGAGATAATCGTCTCCATGCTCCAAATCCATTTTAAAGCCATTTTTAAGGCATTTCGCGCATACATGAAATGAACACATTTTTCTCCAAAACTATAACAGATGCAAGCTTGTCCTGTTTGGTGGAGATGATATTTAATAAAATAAGTAGAAATCCACTAAAAGTTTTGTTTGGTTATCTTGCAATCCCGAGATAATCGTCTCCATGCTCCAAATCCATTTTAAAGCCATTTTTAAGGCATTTCGCGCATACATGAAATGAACACATTTTTCTCCAAAACTATAACAGATGCAAGCTTGTCCTGTTTGGTGGAGATGATATTTAATAAAATAAGTAGAAATCCACTAAAAGTTTTGTTTGGTTATCTTGCAATCCCGAGATAATCGTCTCCATGCTCCAAATCCATTTTAAAGCCATTTTTAAGGCATTTCGCGCATACATGAAATGAACACATTTTTCTCCAAAACTATAACAGATGCAAGCTTGTCCTGTTTGGTGGAGATGATATTTAATAAAATAAGTAGAAATCCACTAAAAGTTTTGTTTGGTTATCTTGCAATCCCGAGATAATCGTCTCCATGCTCCAAATCCATTTTAAAGCCATTTTTAAGGCATTTCGCGCATACATGAAATGAACACATTTTTCTCCAAAACTATAACAGATGCAAGCTTGTCCTGTTTGGTGGAGATGATATTTAATAAAATAAGTAGAAATCCACTAAAAGTTTTGTTTGGTTATCTTGCAATCCCGAGATAATCGTCTCCATGCTCCAAATCCATTTTAAAGCCATTTTTAAGGCATTTCGCGCATACATGAAATGAACACATTTTTCTCCAAAACTATAACAGATGCAAGCTTGTCCTGTTTGGTGGAGATGATATTTAATAAAATAAGTAGAAATCCACTAAAAGTTTTGTTTGGTTATCTTGCAATCCCGAGATAATCGTCTCCATGCTCCAAATCCATTTTAAAGCCATTTTTAAGGCATTTCGCGCATACATGAAATGAACACATTTTTCTCCAAAACTATAACAGATGCAAGCTTGTCCTGTTTGGTGGAGATGATATTTAATAAAATAAGTAGAAATCCACTAAAAGTTTTGTTTGGTTATCTTGCAATCCCGAGATAATCGTCTCCATGCTCCAAATCCATTTTAAAGCCATTTTTAAGGCATTTCGCGCATACATGAAATGAACACATTTTTCTCCAAAACTATAACAGATGCAAGCTTGTCCTGTTTGGTGGAGATGATATTTAATAAAATAAGTAGAAATCCACTAAAAGTTTTGTTTGGTTATCTTGCAATCCCGAGATAATCGTCTCCATGCTCCAAATCCATTTTAAAGCCATTTTTAAGGCATTTCGCGCATACATGAAATGAACACATTTTTCTCCAAAACTATAACAGATGCAAGCTTGTCCTGTTTGGTGGAGATGATATTTAATAAAATAAGTAGAAATCCACTAAAAGTTTTGTTTGGTTATCTTGCAATCCCGAGATAATCGTCTCCATGCTCCAAATCCATTTTAAAGCCATTTTTAAGGCATTTCGCGCATACATGAAATGAACACATTTTTCTCCAAAACTATAACAGATGCAAGCTTGTCCTGTTTGGTGGAGATGATATTTAATAAAATAAGTAGAAATCCACTAAAAGTTTTGTTTGGTTATCTTGCAATCCCGAGATAATCGTCTCCATGCTCCAAATCCATTTTAAAGCCATTTTTAAGGCATTTCGCGCATACATGAAATGAACACATTTTTCTCCAAAACTATAACAGATGCAAGCTTGTCCTGTTTGGTGGAGATGATATTTAATAAAATAAGTAGAAATCCACTAAAAGTTTTGTTTGGTTATCTTGCAATCCCGAGATAATCGTCTCCATGCTCCAAATCCATTTTAAAGCCATTTTTAAGGCATTTCGCGCATACATGAAATGAACACATTTTTCTCCAAAACTATAACAGATGCAAGCTTGTCCTGTTTGGTGGAGATGATATTTAATAAAATAAGTAGAAATCCACTAAAAGTTTTGTTTGGTTATCTTGCAATCCCGAGATAATCGTCTCCATGCTCCAAATCCATTTTAAAGCCATTTTTAAGGCATTTCGCGCATACATGAAATGAACACATTTTTCTCCAAAACTATAACAGATGCAAGCTTGTCCTGTTTGGTGGAGATGATATTTAATAAAATAAGTAGAAATCCACTAAAAGTTTTGTTTGGTTATCTTGCAATCCCGAGATAATCGTCTCCATGCTCCAAATCCATTTTAAAGCCATTTTTAAGGCATTTCGCGCATACATGAAATGAACACATTTTTCTCCAAAACTATAACAGATGCAAGCTTGTCCTGTTTGGTGGAGATGATATTTAATAAAATAAGTAGAAATCCACTAAAAGTTTTGTTTGGTTATCTTGCAATCCCGAGATAATCGTCTCCATGCTCCAAATCCATTTTAAAGCCATTTTTAAGGCATTTCGCGCATACATGAAATGAACACATTTTTCTCCAAAACTATAACAGATGCAAGCTTGTCCTGTTTGGTGGAGATGATATTTAATAAAATAAGTAGAAATCCACTAAAAGTTTTGTTTGGTTATCTTGCAATCCCGAGATAATCGTCTCCATGCTCCAAATCCATTTTAAAGCCATTTTTAAGGCATTTCGCGCATACATGAAATGAACACATTTTTCTCCAAAACTATAACAGATGCAAGCTTGTCCTGTTTGGTGGAGATGATATTTAATAAAATAAGTAGAAATCCACTAAAAGTTTTGTTTGGTTATCTTGCAATCCCGAGATAATCGTCTCCATGCTCCAAATCCATTTTAAAGCCATTTTTAAGGCATTTCGCGCATACATGAAATGAACACATTTTTCTCCAAAACTATAACAGATGCAAGCTTGTCCTGTTTGGTGGAGATGATATTTAATAAAATAAGTAGAAATCCACTAAAAGTTTTGTTTGGTTATCTTGCAATCCCGAGATAATCGTCTCCATGCTCCAAATCCATTTTAAAGCCATTTTTAAGGCATTTCGCGCATACATGAAATGAACACATTTTTCTCCAAAACTATAACAGATGCAAGCTTGTCCTGTTTGGTGGAGATGATATTTAATAAAATAAGTAGAAATCCACTAAAAGTTTTGTTTGGTTATCTTGCAATCCCGAGATAATCGTCTCCATGCTCCAAATCCATTTTAAAGCCATTTTTAAGGCATTTCGCGCATACATGAAATGAACACATTTTTCTCCAAAACTATAACAGATGCAAGCTTGTCCTGTTTGGTGGAGATGATATTTAATAAAATAAGTAGAAATCCACTAAAAGTTTTGTTTGGTTATCTTGCAATCCCGAGATAATCGTCTCCATGCTCCAAATCCATTTTAAAGCCATTTTTAAGGCATTTCGCGCATACATGAAATGAACACATTTTTCTCCAAAACTATAACAGATGCAAGCTTGTCCTGTTTGGTGGAGATGATATTTAATAAAATAAGTAGAAATCCACTAAAAGTTTTGTTTGGTTATCTTGCAATCCCGAGATAATCGTCTCCATGCTCCAAATCCATTTTAAAGCCATTTTTAAGGCATTTCGCGCATACATGAAATGAACACATTTTTCTCCAAAACTATAACAGATGCAAGCTTGTCCTGTTTGGTGGAGATGATATTTAATAAAATAAGTAGAAATCCACTAAAAGTTTTGTTTGGTTATCTTGCAATCCCGAGATAATCGTCTCCATGCTCCAAATCCATTTTAAAGCCATTTTTAAGGCATTTCGCGCATACATGAAATGAACACATTTTTCTCCAAAACTATAACAGATGCAAGCTTGTCCTGTTTGGTGGAGATGATATTTAATAAAATAAGTAGAAATCCACTAAAAGTTTTGTTTGGTTATCTTGCAATCCCGAGATAATCGTCTCCATGCTCCAAATCCATTTTAAAGCCATTTTTAAGGCATTTCGCGCATACATGAAATGAACACATTTTTCTCCAAAACTATAACAGATGCAAGCTTGTCCTGTTTGGTGGAGATGATATTTAATAAAATAAGTAGAAATCCACTAAAAGTTTTGTTTGGTTATCTTGCAATCCCGAGATAATCGTCTCCATGCTCCAAATCCATTTTAAAGCCATTTTTAAGGCATTTCGCGCATACATGAAATGAACACATTTTTCTCCAAAACTATAACAGATGCAAGCTTGTCCTGTTTGGTGGAGATGATATTTAATAAAATAAGTAGAAATCCACTAAAAGTTTTGTTTGGTTATCTTGCAATCCCGAGATAATCGTCTCCATGCTCCAAATCCATTTTAAAGCCATTTTTAAGGCATTTCGCGCATACATGAAATGAACACATTTTTCTCCAAAACTATAACAGATGCAAGCTTGTCCTGTTTGGTGGAGATGATATTTAATAAAATAAGTAGAAATCCACTAAAAGTTTTGTTTGGTTATCTTGCAATCCCGAGATAATCGTCTCCATGCTCCAAATCCATTTTAAAGCCATTTTTAAGGCATTTCGCGCATACATGAAATGAACACATTTTTCTCCAAAACTATAACAGATGCAAGCTTGTCCTGTTTGGTGGAGATGATATTTAATAAAATAAGTAGAAATCCACTAAAAGTTTTGTTTGGTTATCTTGCAATCCCGAGATAATCGTCTCCATGCTCCAAATCCATTTTAAAGCCATTTTTAAGGCATTTCGCGCATACATGAAATGAACACATTTTTCTCCAAAACTATAACAGATGCAAGCTTGTCCTGTTTGGTGGAGATGATATTTAATAAAATAAGTAGAAATCCACTAAAAGTTTTGTTTGGTTATCTTGCAATCCCGAGATAATCGTCTCCATGCTCCAAATCCATTTTAAAGCCATTTTTAAGGCATTTCGCGCATACATGAAATGAACACATTTTTCTCCAAAACTATAACAGATGCAAGCTTGTCCTGTTTGGTGGAGATGATATTTAATAAAATAAGTAGAAATCCACTAAAAGTTTTGTTTGGTTATCTTGCAATCCCGAGATAATCGTCTCCATGCTCCAAATCCATTTTAAAGCCATTTTTAAGGCATTTCGCGCATACATGAAATGAACACATTTTTCTCCAAAACTATAACAGATGCAAGCTTGTCCTGTTTGGTGGAGATGATATTTAATAAAATAAGTAGAAATCCACTAAAAGTTTTGTTTGGTTATCTTGCAATCCCGAGATAATCGTCTCCATGCTCCAAATCCATTTTAAAGCCATTTTTAAGGCATTTCGCGCATACATGAAATGAACACATTTTTCTCCAAAACTATAACAGATGCAAGCTTGTCCTGTTTGGTGGAGATGATATTTAATAAAATAAGTAGAAATCCACTAAAAGTTTTGTTTGGTTATCTTGCAATCCCGAGATAATCGTCTCCATGCTCCAAATCCATTTTAAAGCCATTTTTAAGGCATTTCGCGCATACATGAAATGAACACATTTTTCTCCAAAACTATAACAGATGCAAGCTTGTCCTGTTTGGTGGAGATGATATTTAATAAAATAAGTAGAAATCCACTAAAAGTTTTGTTTGGTTATCTTGCAATCCCGAGATAATCGTCTCCATGCTCCAAATCCATTTTAAAGCCATTTTTAAGGCATTTCGCGCATACATGAAATGAACACATTTTTCTCCAAAACTATAACAGATGCAAGCTTGTCCTGTTTGGTGGAGATGATATTTAATAAAATAAGTAGAAATCCACTAAAAGTTTTGTTTGGTTATCTTGCAATCCCGAGATAATCGTCTCCATGCTCCAAATCCATTTTAAAGCCATTTTTAAGGCATTTCGCGCATACATGAAATGAACACATTTTTCTCCAAAACTATAACAGATGCAAGCTTGTCCTGTTTGGTGGAGATGATATTTAATAAAATAAGTAGAAATCCACTAAAAGTTTTGTTTGGTTATCTTGCAATCCCGAGATAATCGTCTCCATGCTCCAAATCCATTTTAAAGCCATTTTTAAGGCATTTCGCGCATACATGAAATGAACACATTTTTCTCCAAAACTATAACAGATGCAAGCTTGTCCTGTTTGGTGGAGATGATATTTAATAAAATAAGTAGAAATCCACTAAAAGTTTTGTTTGGTTATCTTGCAATCCCGAGATAATCGTCTCCATGCTCCAAATCCATTTTAAAGCCATTTTTAAGGCATTTCGCGCATACATGAAATGAACACATTTTTCTCCAAAACTATAACAGATGCAAGCTTGTCCTGTTTGGTGGAGATGATATTTAATAAAATAAGTAGAAATCCACTAAAAGTTTTGTTTGGTTATCTTGCAATCCCGAGATAATCGTCTCCATGCTCCAAATCCATTTTAAAGCCATTTTTAAGGCATTTCGCGCATACATGAAATGAACACATTTTTCTCCAAAACTATAACAGATGCAAGCTTGTCCTGTTTGGTGGAGATGATATTTAATAAAATAAGTAGAAATCCACTAAAAGTTTTGTTTGGTTATCTTGCAATCCCGAGATAATCGTCTCCATGCTCCAAATCCATTTTAAAGCCATTTTTAAGGCATTTCGCGCATACATGAAATGAACACATTTTTCTCCAAAACTATAACAGATGCAAGCTTGTCCTGTTTGGTGGAGATGATATTTAATAAAATAAGTAGAAATCCACTAAAAGTTTTGTTTGGTTATCTTGCAATCCCGAGATAATCGTCTCCATGCTCCAAATCCATTTTAAAGCCATTTTTAAGGCATTTCGCGCATACATGAAATGAACACATTTTTCTCCAAAACTATAACAGATGCAAGCTTGTCCTGTTTGGTGGAGATGATATTTAATAAAATAAGTAGAAATCCACTAAAAGTTTTGTTTGGTTATCTTGCAATCCCGAGATAATCGTCTCCATGCTCCAAATCCATTTTAAAGCCATTTTTAAGGCATTTCGCGCATACATGAAATGAACACATTTTTCTCCAAAACTATAACAGATGCAAGCTTGTCCTGTTTGGTGGAGATGATATTTAATAAAATAAGTAGAAATCCACTAAAAGTTTTGTTTGGTTATCTTGCAATCCCGAGATAATCGTCTCCATGCTCCAAATCCATTTTAAAGCCATTTTTAAGGCATTTCGCGCATACATGAAATGAACACATTTTTCTCCAAAACTATAACAGATGCAAGCTTGTCCTGTTTGGTGGAGATGATATTTAATAAAATAAGTAGAAATCCACTAAAAGTTTTGTTTGGTTATCTTGCAATCCCGAGATAATCGTCTCCATGCTCCAAATCCATTTTAAAGCCATTTTTAAGGCATTTCGCGCATACATGAAATGAACACATTTTTCTCCAAAACTATAACAGATGCAAGCTTGTCCTGTTTGGTGGAGATGATATTTAATAAAATAAGTAGAAATCCACTAAAAGTTTTGTTTGGTTATCTTGCAATCCCGAGATAATCGTCTCCATGCTCCAAATCCATTTTAAAGCCATTTTTAAGGCATTTCGCGCATACATGAAATGAACACATTTTTCTCCAAAACTATAACAGATGCAAGCTTGTCCTGTTTGGTGGAGATGATATTTAATAAAATAAGTAGAAATCCACTAAAAGTTTTGTTTGGTTATCTTGCAATCCCGAGATAATCGTCTCCATGCTCCAAATCCATTTTAAAGCCATTTTTAAGGCATTTCGCGCATACATGAAATGAACACATTTTTCTCCAAAACTATAACAGATGCAAGCTTGTCCTGTTTGGTGGAGATGATATTTAATAAAATAAGTAGAAATCCACTAAAAGTTTTGTTTGGTTATCTTGCAATCCCGAGATAATCGTCTCCATGCTCCAAATCCATTTTAAAGCCATTTTTAAGGCATTTCGCGCATACATGAAATGAACACATTTTTCTCCAAAACTATAACAGATGCAAGCTTGTCCTGTTTGGTGGAGATGATATTTAATAAAATAAGTAGAAATCCACTAAAAGTTTTGTTTGGTTATCTTGCAATCCCGAGATAATCGTCTCCATGCTCCAAATCCATTTTAAAGCCATTTTTAAGGCATTTCGCGCATACATGAAATGAACACATTTTTCTCCAAAACTATAACAGATGCAAGCTTGTCCTGTTTGGTGGAGATGATATTTAATAAAATAAGTAGAAATCCACTAAAAGTTTTGTTTGGTTATCTTGCAATCCCGAGATAATCGTCTCCATGCTCCAAATCCATTTTAAAGCCATTTTTAAGGCATTTCGCGCATACATGAAATGAACACATTTTTCTCCAAAACTATAACAGATGCAAGCTTGTCCTGTTTGGTGGAGATGATATTTAATAAAATAAGTAGAAATCCACTAAAAGTTTTGTTTGGTTATCTTGCAATCCCGAGATAATCGTCTCCATGCTCCAAATCCATTTTAAAGCCATTTTTAAGGCATTTCGCGCATACATGAAATGAACACATTTTTCTCCAAAACTATAACAGATGCAAGCTTGTCCTGTTTGGTGGAGATGATATTTAATAAAATAAGTAGAAATCCACTAAAAGTTTTGTTTGGTTATCTTGCAATCCCGAGATAATCGTCTCCATGCTCCAAATCCATTTTAAAGCCATTTTTAAGGCATTTCGCGCATACATGAAATGAACACATTTTTCTCCAAAACTATAACAGATGCAAGCTTGTCCTGTTTGGTGGAGATGATATTTAATAAAATAAGTAGAAATCCACTAAAAGTTTTGTTTGGTTATCTTGCAATCCCGAGATAATCGTCTCCATGCTCCAAATCCATTTTAAAGCCATTTTTAAGGCATTTCGCGCATACATGAAATGAACACATTTTTCTCCAAAACTATAACAGATGCAAGCTTGTCCTGTTTGGTGGAGATGATATTTAATAAAATAAGTAGAAATCCACTAAAAGTTTTGTTTGGTTATCTTGCAATCCCGAGATAATCGTCTCCATGCTCCAAATCCATTTTAAAGCCATTTTTAAGGCATTTCGCGCATACATGAAATGAACACATTTTTCTCCAAAACTATAACAGATGCAAGCTTGTCCTGTTTGGTGGAGATGATATTTAATAAAATAAGTAGAAATCCACTAAAAGTTTTGTTTGGTTATCTTGCAATCCCGAGATAATCGTCTCCATGCTCCAAATCCATTTTAAAGCCATTTTTAAGGCATTTCGCGCATACATGAAATGAACACATTTTTCTCCAAAACTATAACAGATGCAAGCTTGTCCTGTTTGGTGGAGATGATATTTAATAAAATAAGTAGAAATCCACTAAAAGTTTTGTTTGGTTATCTTGCAATCCCGAGATAATCGTCTCCATGCTCCAAATCCATTTTAAAGCCATTTTTAAGGCATTTCGCGCATACATGAAATGAACACATTTTTCTCCAAAACTATAACAGATGCAAGCTTGTCCTGTTTGGTGGAGATGATATTTAATAAAATAAGTAGAAATCCACTAAAAGTTTTGTTTGGTTATCTTGCAATCCCGAGATAATCGTCTCCATGCTCCAAATCCATTTTAAAGCCATTTTTAAGGCATTTCGCGCATACATGAAATGAACACATTTTTCTCCAAAACTATAACAGATGCAAGCTTGTCCTGTTTGGTGGAGATGATATTTAATAAAATAAGTAGAAATCCACTAAAAGTTTTGTTTGGTTATCTTGCAATCCCGAGATAATCGTCTCCATGCTCCAAATCCATTTTAAAGCCATTTTTAAGGCATTTCGCGCATACATGAAATGAACACATTTTTCTCCAAAACTATAACAGATGCAAGCTTGTCCTGTTTGGTGGAGATGATATTTAATAAAATAAGTAGAAATCCACTAAAAGTTTTGTTTGGTTATCTTGCAATCCCGAGATAATCGTCTCCATGCTCCAAATCCATTTTAAAGCCATTTTTAAGGCATTTCGCGCATACATGAAATGAACACATTTTTCTCCAAAACTATAACAGATGCAAGCTTGTCCTGTTTGGTGGAGATGATATTTAATAAAATAAGTAGAAATCCACTAAAAGTTTTGTTTGGTTATCTTGCAATCCCGAGATAATCGTCTCCATGCTCCAAATCCATTTTAAAGCCATTTTTAAGGCATTTCGCGCATACATGAAATGAACACATTTTTCTCCAAAACTATAACAGATGCAAGCTTGTCCTGTTTGGTGGAGATGATATTTAATAAAATAAGTAGAAATCCACTAAAAGTTTTGTTTGGTTATCTTGCAATCCCGAGATAATCGTCTCCATGCTCCAAATCCATTTTAAAGCCATTTTTAAGGCATTTCGCGCATACATGAAATGAACACATTTTTCTCCAAAACTATAACAGATGCAAGCTTGTCCTGTTTGGTGGAGATGATATTTAATAAAATAAGTAGAAATCCACTAAAAGTTTTGTTTGGTTATCTTGCAATCCCGAGATAATCGTCTCCATGCTCCAAATCCATTTTAAAGCCATTTTTAAGGCATTTCGCGCATACATGAAATGAACACATTTTTCTCCAAAACTATAACAGATGCAAGCTTGTCCTGTTTGGTGGAGATGATATTTAATAAAATAAGTAGAAATCCACTAAAAGTTTTGTTTGGTTATCTTGCAATCCCGAGATAATCGTCTCCATGCTCCAAATCCATTTTAAAGCCATTTTTAAGGCATTTCGCGCATACATGAAATGAACACATTTTTCTCCAAAACTATAACAGATGCAAGCTTGTCCTGTTTGGTGGTGATGATATTTAATAAAATAAGTAGAAATCCACTAAAAGTTTTGTTTGGTTATCTTGCAATCCCGAGATAATCGTCTCCATGCTCCAAATCCATTTTAAAGCCATTTTTAAGGCATTTCGCGCATACATGAAATGAACACATTTTTCTCCAAAACTATAACAGATGCAAGCTTGTCCTGTTTGGTGGAGATGATATTTAATAAAATAAGTAGAAATCCACTAAAAGTTTTGTTTGGTTATCTTGCAATCCCGAGATAATCGTCTCCATGCTCCAAATCCATTTTAAAGCCATTTTTAAGGCATTTCGCGCATACATGAAATGAACACATTTTTCTCCAAAACTATAACAGATGCAAGCTTGTCCTGTTTGGTGGAGATGATATTTAATAAAATAAGTAGAAATCCACTAAAAGTTTTGTTTGGTTATCTTGCAATCCCGAGATAATCGTCTCCATGCTCCAAATCCATTTTAAAGCCATTTTTAAGGCATTTCGCGCATACATGAAATGAACACATTTTTCTCCAAAACTATAACAGATGCAAGCTTGTCCTGTTTGGTGGAGATGATATTTAATAAAATAAGTAGAAATCCACTAAAAGTTTTGTTTGGTTATCTTGCAATCCCGAGATAATCGTCTCCATGCTCCAAATCCATTTTAAAGCCATTTTTAAGGCATTTCGCGCATACATGAAATGAACACATTTTTCTCCAAAACTATAACAGATGCAAGCTTGTCCTGTTTGGTGGAGATGATATTTAATAAAATAAGTAGAAATCCACTAAAAGTTTTGTTTGGTTATCTTGCAATCCCGAGATAATCGTCTCCATGCTCCAAATCCATTTTAAAGCCATTTTTAAGGCATTTCGCGCATACATGAAATGAACACATTTTTCTCCAAAACTATAACAGATGCAAGCTTGTCCTGTTTGGTGGAGATGATATTTAATAAAATAAGTAGAAATCCACTAAAAGTTTTGTTTGGTTATCTTGCAATCCCGAGATAATCGTCTCCATGCTCCAAATCCATTTTAAAGCCATTTTTAAGGCATTTCGCGCATACATGAAATGAACACATTTTTCTCCAAAACTATAACAGATGCAAGCTTGTCCTGTTTGGTGGAGATGATATTTAATAAAATAAGTAGAAATCCACTAAAAGTTTTGTTTGGTTATCTTGCAATCCCGAGATAATCGTCTCCATGCTCCAAATCCATTTTAAAGCCATTTTTAAGGCATTTCGCGCATACATGAAATGAACACATTTTTCTCCAAAACTATAACAGATGCAAGCTTGTCCTGTTTGGTGGAGATGATATTTAATAAAATAAGTAGAAATCCACTAAAAGTTTTGTTTGGTTATCTTGCAATCCCGAGATAATCGTCTCCATGCTCCAAATCCATTTTAAAGCCATTTTTAAGGCATTTCGCGCATACATGAAATGAACACATTTTTCTCCAAAACTATAACAGATGCAAGCTTGTCCTGTTTGGTGGAGATGATATTTAATAAAATAAGTAGAAATCCACTAAAAGTTTTGTTTGGTTATCTTGCAATCCCGAGATAATCGTCTCCATGCTCCAAATCCATTTTAAAGCCATTTTTAAGGCATTTCGCGCATACATGAAATGAACACATTTTTCTCCAAAACTATAACAGATGCAAGCTTGTCCTGTTTGGTGGAGATGATATTTAATAAAATAAGTAGAAATCCACTAAAAGTTTTGTTTGGTTATCTTGCAATCCCGAGATAATCGTCTCCATGCTCCAAATCCATTTTAAAGCCATTTTTAAGGCATTTCGCGCATACATGAAATGAACACATTTTTCTCCAAAACTATAACAGATGCAAGCTTGTCCTGTTTGGTGGAGATGATATTTAATAAAATAAGTAGAAATCCACTAAAAGTTTTGTTTGGTTATCTTGCAATCCCGAGATAATCGTCTCCATGCTCCAAATCCATTTTAAAGCCATTTTTAAGGCATTTCGCGCATACATGAAATGAACACATTTTTCTCCAAAACTATAACAGATGCAAGCTTGTCCTGTTTGGTGGAGATGATATTTAATAAAATAAGTAGAAATCCACTAAAAGTTTTGTTTGGTTATCTTGCAATCCCGAGATAATCGTCTCCATGCTCCAAATCCATTTTAAAGCCATTTTTAAGGCATTTCGCGCATACATGAAATGAACACATTTTTCTCCAAAACTATAACAGATGCAAGCTTGTCCTGTTTGGTGGAGATGATATTTAATAAAATAAGTAGAAATCCACTAAAAGTTTTGTTTGGTTATCTTGCAATCCCGAGATAATCGTCTCCATGCTCCAAATCCATTTTAAAGCCATTTTTAAGGCATTTCGCGCATACATGAAATGAACACATTTTTCTCCAAAACTATAACAGATGCAAGCTTGTCCTGTTTGGTGGAGATGATATTTAATAAAATAAGTAGAAATCCACTAAAAGTTTTGTTTGGTTATCTTGCAATCCCGAGATAATCGTCTCCATGCTCCAAATCCATTTTAAAGCCATTTTTAAGGCATTTCGCGCATACATGAAATGAACACATTTTTCTCCAAAACTATAACAGATGCAAGCTTGTCCTGTTTGGTGGAGATGATATTTAATAAAATAAGTAGAAATCCACTAAAAGTTTTGTTTGGTTATCTTGCAATCCCGAGATAATCGTCTCCATGCTCCAAATCCATTTTAAAGCCATTTTTAAGGCATTTCGCGCATACATGAAATGAACACATTTTTCTCCAAAACTATAACAGATGCAAGCTTGTCCTGTTTGGTGGAGATGATATTTAATAAAATAAGTAGAAATCCACTAAAAGTTTTGTTTGGTTATCTTGCAATCCCGAGATAATCGTCTCCATGCTCCAAATCCATTTTAAAGCCATTTTTAAGGCATTTCGCGCATACATGAAATGAACACATTTTTCTCCAAAACTATAACAGATGCAAGCTTGTCCTGTTTGGTGGAGATGATATTTAATAAAATAAGTAGAAATCCACTAAAAGTTTTGTTTGGTTATCTTGCAATCCCGAGATAATCGTCTCCATGCTCCAAATCCATTTTAAAGCCATTTTTAAGGCATTTCGCGCATACATGAAATGAACACATTTTTCTCCAAAACTATAACAGATGCAAGCTTGTCCTGTTTGGTGGAGATGATATTTAATAAAATAAGTAGAAATCCACTAAAAGTTTTGTTTGGTTATCTTGCAATCCCGAGATAATCGTCTCCATGCTCCAAATCCATTTTAAAGCCATTTTTAAGGCATTTCGCGCATACATGAAATGAACACATTTTTCTCCAAAACTATAACAGATGCAAGCTTGTCCTGTTTGGTGGAGATGATATTTAATAAAATAAGTAGAAATCCACTAAAAGTTTTGTTTGGTTATCTTGCAATCCCGAGATAATCGTCTCCATGCTCCAAATCCATTTTAAAGCCATTTTTAAGGCATTTCGCGCATACATGAAATGAACACATTTTTCTCCAAAACTATAACAGATGCAAGCTTGTCCTGTTTGGTGGAGATGATATTTAATAAAATAAGTAGAAATCCACTAAAAGTTTTGTTTGGTTATCTTGCAATCCCGAGATAATCGTCTCCATGCTCCAAATCCATTTTAAAGCCATTTTTAAGGCATTTCGCGCATACATGAAATGAACACATTTTTCTCCAAAACTATAACAGATGCAAGCTTGTCCTGTTTGGTGGAGATGATATTTAATAAAATAAGTAGAAATCCACTAAAAGTTTTGTTTGGTTATCTTGCAATCCCGAGATAATCGTCTCCATGCTCCAAATCCATTTTAAAGCCATTTTTAAGGCATTTCGCGCATACATGAAATGAACACATTTTTCTCCAAAACTATAACAGATGCAAGCTTGTCCTGTTTGGTGGAGATGATATTTAATAAAATAAGTAGAAATCCACTAAAAGTTTTGTTTGGTTATCTTGCAATCCCGAGATAATCGTCTCCATGCTCCAAATCCATTTTAAAGCCATTTTTAAGGCATTTCGCGCATACATGAAATGAACACATTTTTCTCCAAAACTATAACAGATGCAAGCTTGTCCTGTTTGGTGGAGATGATATTTAATAAAATAAGTAGAAATCCACTAAAAGTTTTGTTTGGTTATCTTGCAATCCCGAGATAATCGTCTCCATGCTCCAAATCCATTTTAAAGCCATTTTTAAGGCATTTCGCGCATACATGAAATGAACACATTTTTCTCCAAAACTATAACAGATGCAAGCTTGTCCTGTTTGGTGGAGATGATATTTAATAAAATAAGTAGAAATCCACTAAAAGTTTTGTTTGGTTATCTTGCAATCCCGAGATAATCGTCTCCATGCTCCAAATCCATTTTAAAGCCATTTTTAAGGCATTTCGCGCATACATGAAATGAACACATTTTTCTCCAAAACTATAACAGATGCAAGCTTGTCCTGTTTGGTGGAGATGATATTTAATAAAATAAGTAGAAATCCACTAAAAGTTTTGTTTGGTTATCTTGCAATCCCGAGATAATCGTCTCCATGCTCCAAATCCATTTTAAAGCCATTTTTAAGGCATTTCGCGCATACATGAAATGAACACATTTTTCTCCAAAACTATAACAGATGCAAGCTTGTCCTGTTTGGTGGAGATGATATTTAATAAAATAAGTAGAAATCCACTAAAAGTTTTGTTTGGTTATCTTGCAATCCCGAGATAATCGTCTCCATGCTCCAAATCCATTTTAAAGCCATTTTTAAGGCATTTCGCGCATACATGAAATGAACACATTTTTCTCCAAAACTATAACAGATGCAAGCTTGTCCTGTTTGGTGGAGATGATATTTAATAAAATAAGTAGAAATCCACTAAAAGTTTTGTTTGGTTATCTTGCAATCCCGAGATAATCGTCTCCATGCTCCAAATCCATTTTAAAGCCATTTTTAAGGCATTTCGCGCATACATGAAATGAACACATTTTTCTCCAAAACTATAACAGATGCAAGCTTGTCCTGTTTGGTGGAGATGATATTTAATAAAATAAGTAGAAATCCACTAAAAGTTTTGTTTGGTTATCTTGCAATCCCGAGATAATCGTCTCCATGCTCCAAATCCATTTTAAAGCCATTTTTAAGGCATTTCGCGCATACATGAAATGAACACATTTTTCTCCAAAACTATAACAGATGCAAGCTTGTCCTGTTTGGTGGAGATGATATTTAATAAAATAAGTAGAAATCCACTAAAAGTTTTGTTTGGTTATCTTGCAATCCCGAGATAATCGTCTCCATGCTCCAAATCCATTTTAAAGCCATTTTTAAGGCATTTCGCGCATACATGAAATGAACACATTTTTCTCCAAAACTATAACAGATGCAAGCTTGTCCTGTTTGGTGGAGATGATATTTAATAAAATAAGTAGAAATCCACTAAAAGTTTTGTTTGGTTATCTTGCAATCCCGAGATAATCGTCTCCATGCTCCAAATCCATTTTAAAGCCATTTTTAAGGCATTTCGCGCATACATGAAATGAACACATTTTTCTCCAAAACTATAACAGATGCAAGCTTGTCCTGTTTGGTGGAGATGATATTTAATAAAATAAGTAGAAATCCACTAAAAGTTTTGTTTGGTTATCTTGCAATCCCGAGATAATCGTCTCCATGCTCCAAATCCATTTTAAAGCCATTTTTAAGGCATTTCGCGCATACATGAAATGAACACATTTTTCTCCAAAACTATAACAGATGCAAGCTTGTCCTGTTTGGTGGAGATGATATTTAATAAAATAAGTAGAAATCCACTAAAAGTTTTGTTTGGTTATCTTGCAATCCCGAGATAATCGTCTCCATGCTCCAAATCCATTTTAAAGCCATTTTTAAGGCATTTCGCGCATACATGAAATGAACACATTTTTCTCCAAAACTATAACAGATGCAAGCTTGTCCTGTTTGGTGGAGATGATATTTAATAAAATAAGTAGAAATCCACTAAAAGTTTTGTTTGGTTATCTTGCAATCCCGAGATAATCGTCTCCATGCTCCAAATCCATTTTAAAGCCATTTTTAAGGCATTTCGCGCATACATGAAATGAACACATTTTTCTCCAAAACTATAACAGATGCAAGCTTGTCCTGTTTGGTGGAGATGATATTTAATAAAATAAGTAGAAATCCACTAAAAGTTTTGTTTGGTTATCTTGCAATCCCGAGATAATCGTCTCCATGCTCCAAATCCATTTTAAAGCCATTTTTAAGGCATTTCGCGCATACATGAAATGAACACATTTTTCTCCAAAACTATAACAGATGCAAGCTTGTCCTGTTTGGTGGAGATGATATTTAATAAAATAAGTAGAAATCCACTAAAAGTTTTGTTTGGTTATCTTGCAATCCCGAGATAATCGTCTCCATGCTCCAAATCCATTTTAAAGCCATTTTTAAGGCATTTCGCGCATACATGAAATGAACACATTTTTCTCCAAAACTATAACAGATGCAAGCTTGTCCTGTTTGGTGGAGATGATATTTAATAAAATAAGTAGAAATCCACTAAAAGTTTTGTTTGGTTATCTTGCAATCCCGAGATAATCGTCTCCATGCTCCAAATCCATTTTAAAGCCATTTTTAAGGCATTTCGCGCATACATGAAATGAACACATTTTTCTCCAAAACTATAACAGATGCAAGCTTGTCCTGTTTGGTGGAGATGATATTTAATAAAATAAGTAGAAATCCACTAAAAGTTTTGTTTGGTTATCTTGCAATCCCGAGATAATCGTCTCCATGCTCCAAATCCATTTTAAAGCCATTTTTAAGGCATTTCGCGCATACATGAAATGAACACATTTTTCTCCAAAACTATAACAGATGCAAGCTTGTCCTGTTTGGTGGAGATGATATTTAATAAAATAAGTAGAAATCCACTAAAAGTTTTGTTTGGTTATCTTGCAATCCCGAGATAATCGTCTCCATGCTCCAAATCCATTTTAAAGCCATTTTTAAGGCATTTCGCGCATACATGAAATGAACACATTTTTCTCCAAAACTATAACAGATGCAAGCTTGTCCTGTTTGGTGGAGATGATATTTAATAAAATAAGTAGAAATCCACTAAAAGTTTTGTTTGGTTATCTTGCAATCCCGAGATAATCGTCTCCATGCTCCAAATCCATTTTAAAGCCATTTTTAAGGCATTTCGCGCATACATGAAATGAACACATTTTTCTCCAAAACTATAACAGATGCAAGCTTGTCCTGTTTGGTGGAGATGATATTTAATAAAATAAGTAGAAATCCACTAAAAGTTTTGTTTGGTTATCTTGCAATCCCGAGATAATCGTCTCCATGCTCCAAATCCATTTTAAAGCCATTTTTAAGGCATTTCGCGCATACATGAAATGAACACATTTTTCTCCAAAACTATAACAGATGCAAGCTTGTCCTGTTTGGTGGAGATGATATTTAATAAAATAAGTAGAAATCCACTAAAAGTTTTGTTTGGTTATCTTGCAATCCCGAGATAATCGTCTCCATGCTCCAAATCCATTTTAAAGCCATTTTTAAGGCATTTCGCGCATACATGAAATGAACACATTTTTCTCCAAAACTATAACAGATGCAAGCTTGTCCTGTTTGGTGGAGATGATATTTAATAAAATAAGTAGAAATCCACTAAAAGTTTTGTTTGGTTATCTTGCAATCCCGAGATAATCGTCTCCATGCTCCAAATCCATTTTAAAGCCATTTTTAAGGCATTTCGCGCATACATGAAATGAACACATTTTTCTCCAAAACTATAACAGATGCAAGCTTGTCCTGTTTGGTGGAGATGATATTTAATAAAATAAGTAGAAATCCACTAAAAGTTTTGTTTGGTTATCTTGCAATCCCGAGATAATCGTCTCCATGCTCCAAATCCATTTTAAAGCCATTTTTAAGGCATTTCGCGCATACATGAAATGAACACATTTTTCTCCAAAACTATAACAGATGCAAGCTTGTCCTGTTTGGTGGAGATGATATTTAATAAAATAAGTAGAAATCCACTAAAAGTTTTGTTTGGTTATCTTGCAATCCCGAGATAATCGTCTCCATGCTCCAAATCCATTTTAAAGCCATTTTTAAGGCATTTCGCGCATACATGAAATGAACACATTTTTCTCCAAAACTATAACAGATGCAAGCTTGTCCTGTTTGGTGGAGATGATATTTAATAAAATAAGTAGAAATCCACTAAAAGTTTTGTTTGGTTATCTTGCAATCCCGAGATAATCGTCTCCATGCTCCAAATCCATTTTAAAGCCATTTTTAAGGCATTTCGCGCATACATGAAATGAACACATTTTTCTCCAAAACTATAACAGATGCAAGCTTGTCCTGTTTGGTGGAGATGATATTTAATAAAATAAGTAGAAATCCACTAAAAGTTTTGTTTGGTTATCTTGCAATCCCGAGATAATCGTCTCCATGCTCCAAATCCATTTTAAAGCCATTTTTAAGGCATTTCGCGCATACATGAAATGAACACATTTTTCTCCAAAACTATAACAGATGCAAGCTTGTCCTGTTTGGTGGAGATGATATTTAATAAAATAAGTAGAAATCCACTAAAAGTTTTGTTTGGTTATCTTGCAATCCCGAGATAATCGTCTCCATGCTCCAAATCCATTTTAAAGCCATTTTTAAGGCATTTCGCGCATACATGAAATGAACACATTTTTCTCCAAAACTATAACAGATGCAAGCTTGTCCTGTTTGGTGGAGATGATATTTAATAAAATAAGTAGAAATCCACTAAAAGTTTTGTTTGGTTATCTTGCAATCCCGAGATAATCGTCTCCATGCTCCAAATCCATTTTAAAGCCATTTTTAAGGCATTTCGCGCATACATGAAATGAACACATTTTTCTCCAAAACTATAACAGATGCAAGCTTGTCCTGTTTGGTGGAGATGATATTTAATAAAATAAGTAGAAATCCACTAAAAGTTTTGTTTGGTTATCTTGCAATCCCGAGATAATCGTCTCCATGCTCCAAATCCATTTTAAAGCCATTTTTAAGGCATTTCGCGCATACATGAAATGAACACATTTTTCTCCAAAACTATAACAGATGCAAGCTTGTCCTGTTTGGTGGAGATGATATTTAATAAAATAAGTAGAAATCCACTAAAAGTTTTGTTTGGTTATCTTGCAATCCCGAGATAATCGTCTCCATGCTCCAAATCCATTTTAAAGCCATTTTTAAGGCATTTCGCGCATACATGAAATGAACACATTTTTCTCCAAAACTATAACAGATGCAAGCTTGTCCTGTTTGGTGGAGATGATATTTAATAAAATAAGTAGAAATCCACTAAAAGTTTTGTTTGGTTATCTTGCAATCCCGAGATAATCGTCTCCATGCTCCAAATCCATTTTAAAGCCATTTTTAAGGCATTTCGCGCATACATGAAATGAACACATTTTTCTCCAAAACTATAACAGATGCAAGCTTGTCCTGTTTGGTGGAGATGATATTTAATAAAATAAGTAGAAATCCACTAAAAGTTTTGTTTGGTTATCTTGCAATCCCGAGATAATCGTCTCCATGCTCCAAATCCATTTTAAAGCCATTTTTAAGGCATTTCGCGCATACATGAAATGAACACATTTTTCTCCAAAACTATAACAGATGCAAGCTTGTCCTGTTTGGTGGAGATGATATTTAATAAAATAAGTAGAAATCCACTAAAAGTTTTGTTTGGTTATCTTGCAATCCCGAGATAATCGTCTCCATGCTCCAAATCCATTTTAAAGCCATTTTTAAGGCATTTCGCGCATACATGAAATGAACACATTTTTCTCCAAAACTATAACAGATGCAAGCTTGTCCTGTTTGGTGGAGATGATATTTAATAAAATAAGTAGAAATCCACTAAAAGTTTTGTTTGGTTATCTTGCAATCCCGAGATAATCGTCTCCATGCTCCAAATCCATTTTAAAGCCATTTTTAAGGCATTTCGCGCATACATGAAATGAACACATTTTTCTCCAAAACTATAACAGATGCAAGCTTGTCCTGTTTGGTGGAGATGATATTTAATAAAATAAGTAGAAATCCACTAAAAGTTTTGTTTGGTTATCTTGCAATCCCGAGATAATCGTCTCCATGCTCCAAATCCATTTTAAAGCCATTTTTAAGGCATTTCGCGCATACATGAAATGAACACATTTTTCTCCAAAACTATAACAGATGCAAGCTTGTCCTGTTTGGTGGAGATGATATTTAATAAAATAAGTAGAAATCCACTAAAAGTTTTGTTTGGTTATCTTGCAATCCCGAGATAATCGTCTCCATGCTCCAAATCCATTTTAAAGCCATTTTTAAGGCATTTCGCGCATACATGAAATGAACACATTTTTCTCCAAAACTATAACAGATGCAAGCTTGTCCTGTTTGGTGGAGATGATATTTAATAAAATAAGTAGAAATCCACTAAAAGTTTTGTTTGGTTATCTTGCAATCCCGAGATAATCGTCTCCATGCTCCAAATCCATTTTAAAGCCATTTTTAAGGCATTTCGCGCATACATGAAATGAACACATTTTTCTCCAAAACTATAACAGATGCAAGCTTGTCCTGTTTGGTGGAGATGATATTTAATAAAATAAGTAGAAATCCACTAAAAGTTTTGTTTGGTTATCTTGCAATCCCGAGATAATCGTCTCCATGCTCCAAATCCATTTTAAAGCCATTTTTAAGGCATTTCGCGCATACATGAAATGAACACATTTTTCTCCAAAACTATAACAGATGCAAGCTTGTCCTGTTTGGTGGAGATGATATTTAATAAAATAAGTAGAAATCCACTAAAAGTTTTGTTTGGTTATCTTGCAATCCCGAGATAATCGTCTCCATGCTCCAAATCCATTTTAAAGCCATTTTTAAGGCATTTCGCGCATACATGAAATGAACACATTTTTCTCCAAAACTATAACAGATGCAAGCTTGTCCTGTTTGGTGGAGATGATATTTAATAAAATAAGTAGAAATCCACTAAAAGTTTTGTTTGGTTATCTTGCAATCCCGAGATAATCGTCTCCATGCTCCAAATCCATTTTAAAGCCATTTTTAAGGCATTTCGCGCATACATGAAATGAACACATTTTTCTCCAAAACTATAACAGATGCAAGCTTGTCCTGTTTGGTGGAGATGATATTTAATAAAATAAGTAGAAATCCACTAAAAGTTTTGTTTGGTTATCTTGCAATCCCGAGATAATCGTCTCCATGCTCCAAATCCATTTTAAAGCCATTTTTAAGGCATTTCGCGCATACATGAAATGAACACATTTTTCTCCAAAACTATAACAGATGCAAGCTTGTCCTGTTTGGTGGAGATGATATTTAATAAAATAAGTAGAAATCCACTAAAAGTTTTGTTTGGTTATCTTGCAATCCCGAGATAATCGTCTCCATGCTCCAAATCCATTTTAAAGCCATTTTTAAGGCATTTCGCGCATACATGAAATGAACACATTTTTCTCCAAAACTATAACAGATGCAAGCTTGTCCTGTTTGGTGGAGATGATATTTAATAAAATAAGTAGAAATCCACTAAAAGTTTTGTTTGGTTATCTTGCAATCCCGAGATAATCGTCTCCATGCTCCAAATCCATTTTAAAGCCATTTTTAAGGCATTTCGCGCATACATGAAATGAACACATTTTTCTCCAAAACTATAACAGATGCAAGCTTGTCCTGTTTGGTGGAGATGATATTTAATAAAATAAGTAGAAATCCACTAAAAGTTTTGTTTGGTTATCTTGCAATCCCGAGATAATCGTCTCCATGCTCCAAATCCATTTTAAAGCCATTTTTAAGGCATTTCGCGCATACATGAAATGAACACATTTTTCTCCAAAACTATAACAGATGCAAGCTTGTCCTGTTTGGTGGAGATGATATTTAATAAAATAAGTAGAAATCCACTAAAAGTTTTGTTTGGTTATCTTGCAATCCCGAGATAATCGTCTCCATGCTCCAAATCCATTTTAAAGCCATTTTTAAGGCATTTCGCGCATACATGAAATGAACACATTTTTCTCCAAAACTATAACAGATGCAAGCTTGTCCTGTTTGGTGGAGATGATATTTAATAAAATAAGTAGAAATCCACTAAAAGTTTTGTTTGGTTATCTTGCAATCCCGAGATAATCGTCTCCATGCTCCAAATCCATTTTAAAGCCATTTTTAAGGCATTTCGCGCATACATGAAATGAACACATTTTTCTCCAAAACTATAACAGATGCAAGCTTGTCCTGTTTGGTGGAGATGATATTTAATAAAATAAGTAGAAATCCACTAAAAGTTTTGTTTGGTTATCTTGCAATCCCGAGATAATCGTCTCCATGCTCCAAATCCATTTTAAAGCCATTTTTAAGGCATTTCGCGCATACATGAAATGAACACATTTTTCTCCAAAACTATAACAGATGCAAGCTTGTCCTGTTTGGTGGAGATGATATTTAATAAAATAAGTAGAAATCCACTAAAAGTTTTGTTTGGTTATCTTGCAATCCCGAGATAATCGTCTCCATGCTCCAAATCCATTTTAAAGCCATTTTTAAGGCATTTCGCGCATACATGAAATGAACACATTTTTCTCCAAAACTATAACAGATGCAAGCTTGTCCTGTTTGGTGGAGATGATATTTAATAAAATAAGTAGAAATCCACTAAAAGTTTTGTTTGGTTATCTTGCAATCCCGAGATAATCGTCTCCATGCTCCAAATCCATTTTAAAGCCATTTTTAAGGCATTTCGCGCATACATGAAATGAACACATTTTTCTCCAAAACTATAACAGATGCAAGCTTGTCCTGTTTGGTGGAGATGATATTTAATAAAATAAGTAGAAATCCACTAAAAGTTTTGTTTGGTTATCTTGCAATCCCGAGATAATCGTCTCCATGCTCCAAATCCATTTTAAAGCCATTTTTAAGGCATTTCGCGCATACATGAAATGAACACATTTTTCTCCAAAACTATAACAGATGCAAGCTTGTCCTGTTTGGTGGAGATGATATTTAATAAAATAAGTAGAAATCCACTAAAAGTTTTGTTTGGTTATCTTGCAATCCCGAGATAATCGTCTCCATGCTCCAAATCCATTTTAAAGCCATTTTTAAGGCATTTCGCGCATACATGAAATGAACACATTTTTCTCCAAAACTATAACAGATGCAAGCTTGTCCTGTTTGGTGGAGATGATATTTAATAAAATAAGTAGAAATCCACTAAAAGTTTTGTTTGGTTATCTTGCAATCCCGAGATAATCGTCTCCATGCTCCAAATCCATTTTAAAGCCATTTTTAAGGCATTTCGCGCATACATGAAATGAACACATTTTTCTCCAAAACTATAACAGATGCAAGCTTGTCCTGTTTGGTGGAGATGATATTTAATAAAATAAGTAGAAATCCACTAAAAGTTTTGTTTGGTTATCTTGCAATCCCGAGATAATCGTCTCCATGCTCCAAATCCATTTTAAAGCCATTTTTAAGGCATTTCGCGCATACATGAAATGAACACATTTTTCTCCAAAACTATAACAGATGCAAGCTTGTCCTGTTTGGTGGAGATGATATTTAATAAAATAAGTAGAAATCCACTAAAAGTTTTGTTTGGTTATCTTGCAATCCCGAGATAATCGTCTCCATGCTCCAAATCCATTTTAAAGCCATTTTTAAGGCATTTCGCGCATACATGAAATGAACACATTTTTCTCCAAAACTATAACAGATGCAAGCTTGTCCTGTTTGGTGGAGATGATATTTAATAAAATAAGTAGAAATCCACTAAAAGTTTTGTTTGGTTATCTTGCAATCCCGAGATAATCGTCTCCATGCTCCAAATCCATTTTAAAGCCATTTTTAAGGCATTTCGCGCATACATGAAATGAACACATTTTTCTCCAAAACTATAACAGATGCAAGCTTGTCCTGTTTGGTGGAGATGATATTTAATAAAATAAGTAGAAATCCACTAAAAGTTTTGTTTGGTTATCTTGCAATCCCGAGATAATCGTCTCCATGCTCCAAATCCATTTTAAAGCCATTTTTAAGGCATTTCGCGCATACATGAAATGAACACATTTTTCTCCAAAACTATAACAGATGCAAGCTTGTCCTGTTTGGTGGAGATGATATTTAATAAAATAAGTAGAAATCCACTAAAAGTTTTGTTTGGTTATCTTGCAATCCCGAGATAATCGTCTCCATGCTCCAAATCCATTTTAAAGCCATTTTTAAGGCATTTCGCGCATACATGAAATGAACACATTTTTCTCCAAAACTATAACAGATGCAAGCTTGTCCTGTTTGGTGGAGATGATATTTAATAAAATAAGTAGAAATCCACTAAAAGTTTTGTTTGGTTATCTTGCAATCCCGAGATAATCGTCTCCATGCTCCAAATCCATTTTAAAGCCATTTTTAAGGCATTTCGCGCATACATGAAATGAACACATTTTTCTCCAAAACTATAACAGATGCAAGCTTGTCCTGTTTGGTGGAGATGATATTTAATAAAATAAGTAGAAATCCACTAAAAGTTTTGTTTGGTTATCTTGCAATCCCGAGATAATCGTCTCCATGCTCCAAATCCATTTTAAAGCCATTTTTAAGGCATTTCGCGCATACATGAAATGAACACATTTTTCTCCAAAACTATAACAGATGCAAGCTTGTCCTGTTTGGTGGAGATGATATTTAATAAAATAAGTAGAAATCCACTAAAAGTTTTGTTTGGTTATCTTGCAATCCCGAGATAATCGTCTCCATGCTCCAAATCCATTTTAAAGCCATTTTTAAGGCATTTCGCGCATACATGAAATGAACACATTTTTCTCCAAAACTATAACAGATGCAAGCTTGTCCTGTTTGGTGGAGATGATATTTAATAAAATAAGTAGAAATCCACTAAAAGTTTTGTTTGGTTATCTTGCAATCCCGAGATAATCGTCTCCATGCTCCAAATCCATTTTAAAGCCATTTTTAAGGCATTTCGCGCATACATGAAATGAACACATTTTTCTCCAAAACTATAACAGATGCAAGCTTGTCCTGTTTGGTGGAGATGATATTTAATAAAATAAGTAGAAATCCACTAAAAGTTTTGTTTGGTTATCTTGCAATCCCGAGATAATCGTCTCCATGCTCCAAATCCATTTTAAAGCCATTTTTAAGGCATTTCGCGCATACATGAAATGAACACATTTTTCTCCAAAACTATAACAGATGCAAGCTTGTCCTGTTTGGTGGAGATGATATTTAATAAAATAAGTAGAAATCCACTAAAAGTTTTGTTTGGTTATCTTGCAATCCCGAGATAATCGTCTCCATGCTCCAAATCCATTTTAAAGCCATTTTTAAGGCATTTCGCGCATACATGAAATGAACACATTTTTCTCCAAAACTATAACAGATGCAAGCTTGTCCTGTTTGGTGGAGATGATATTTAATAAAATAAGTAGAAATCCACTAAAAGTTTTGTTTGGTTATCTTGCAATCCCGAGATAATCGTCTCCATGCTCCAAATCCATTTTAAAGCCATTTTTAAGGCATTTCGCGCATACATGAAATGAACACATTTTTCTCCAAAACTATAACAGATGCAAGCTTGTCCTGTTTGGTGGAGATGATATTTAATAAAATAAGTAGAAATCCACTAAAAGTTTTGTTTGGTTATCTTGCAATCCCGAGATAATCGTCTCCATGCTCCAAATCCATTTTAAAGCCATTTTTAAGGCATTTCGCGCATACATGAAATGAACACATTTTTCTCCAAAACTATAACAGATGCAAGCTTGTCCTGTTTGGTGGAGATGATATTTAATAAAATAAGTAGAAATCCACTAAAAGTTTTGTTTGGTTATCTTGCAATCCCGAGATAATCGTCTCCATGCTCCAAATCCATTTTAAAGCCATTTTTAAGGCATTTCGCGCATACATGAAATGAACACATTTTTCTCCAAAACTATAACAGATGCAAGCTTGTCCTGTTTGGTGGAGATGATATTTAATAAAATAAGTAGAAATCCACTAAAAGTTTTGTTTGGTTATCTTGCAATCCCGAGATAATCGTCTCCATGCTCCAAATCCATTTTAAAGCCATTTTTAAGGCATTTCGCGCATACATGAAATGAACACATTTTTCTCCAAAACTATAACAGATGCAAGCTTGTCCTGTTTGGTGGAGATGATATTTAATAAAATAAGTAGAAATCCACTAAAAGTTTTGTTTGGTTATCTTGCAATCCCGAGATAATCGTCTCCATGCTCCAAATCCATTTTAAAGCCATTTTTAAGGCATTTCGCGCATACATGAAATGAACACATTTTTCTCCAAAACTATAACAGATGCAAGCTTGTCCTGTTTGGTGGAGATGATATTTAATAAAATAAGTAGAAATCCACTAAAAGTTTTGTTTGGTTATCTTGCAATCCCGAGATAATCGTCTCCATGCTCCAAATCCATTTTAAAGCCATTTTTAAGGCATTTCGCGCATACATGAAATGAACACATTTTTCTCCAAAACTATAACAGATGCAAGCTTGTCCTGTTTGGTGGAGATGATATTTAATAAAATAAGTAGAAATCCACTAAAAGTTTTGTTTGGTTATCTTGCAATCCCGAGATAATCGTCTCCATGCTCCAAATCCATTTTAAAGCCATTTTTAAGGCATTTCGCGCATACATGAAATGAACACATTTTTCTCCAAAACTATAACAGATGCAAGCTTGTCCTGTTTGGTGGAGATGATATTTAATAAAATAAGTAGAAATCCACTAAAAGTTTTGTTTGGTTATCTTGCAATCCCGAGATAATCGTCTCCATGCTCCAAATCCATTTTAAAGCCATTTTTAAGGCATTTCGCGCATACATGAAATGAACACATTTTTCTCCAAAACTATAACAGATGCAAGCTTGTCCTGTTTGGTGGAGATGATATTTAATAAAATAAGTAGAAATCCACTAAAAGTTTTGTTTGGTTATCTTGCAATCCCGAGATAATCGTCTCCATGCTCCAAATCCATTTTAAAGCCATTTTTAAGGCATTTCGCGCATACATGAAATGAACACATTTTTCTCCAAAACTATAACAGATGCAAGCTTGTCCTGTTTGGTGGAGATGATATTTAATAAAATAAGTAGAAATCCACTAAAAGTTTTGTTTGGTTATCTTGCAATCCCGAGATAATCGTCTCCATGCTCCAAATCCATTTTAAAGCCATTTTTAAGGCATTTCGCGCATACATGAAATGAACACATTTTTCTCCAAAACTATAACAGATGCAAGCTTGTCCTGTTTGGTGGAGATGATATTTAATAAAATAAGTAGAAATCCACTAAAAGTTTTGTTTGGTTATCTTGCAATCCCGAGATAATCGTCTCCATGCTCCAAATCCATTTAAAGCCATTTTTAAGGCATTTCGCGCATACATGAAATGAACACATTTTTCTCCAAAACTATAACAGATGCAAGCTTGTCCTGTTTGGTGGAGATGATATTTAATAAAATAAGTAGAAATCCACTAAAAGTTTTGTTTGGTTATCTTGCAATCCCGAGATAATCGTCTCCATGCTCCAAATCCATTTTAAAGCCATTTTTAAGGCATTTCGCGCATACATGAAATGAACACATTTTTCTCCAAAACTATAACAGATGCAAGCTTGTCCTGTTTGGTGGAGATGATATTTAATAAAATAAGTAGAAATCCACTAAAAGTTTTGTTTGGTTATCTTGCAATCCCGAGATAATCGTCTCCATGCTCCAAATCCATTTAAAGCCATTTTTAAGGCATTTCGCGCATACATGAAATGAACACATTTTTCTCCAAAACTATAACAGATGCAAGCTTGTCCTGTTTGGTGGAGATGATATTTAATAAAATAAGTAGAAATCCACTAAAAGTTTTGTTTGGTTATCTTGCAATCCCGAGATAATCGTCTCCATGCTCCAAATCCATTTTAAAGCCATTTTTAAGGCATTTCGCGCATACATGAAATGAACACATTTTTCTCCAAAACTATAACAGATGCAAGCTTGTCCTGTTTGGTGGAGATGATATTTAATAAAATAAGTAGAATCCACTAAAAGTTTTGTTTGGTTATCTTGCAATCCCGAGATAATCGTCTCCATGCTCCAAAAGCCATTTTTAAGGCATTTCGCGCATACATGAAATGAACACATTTTTCTCCAAAACTATAACAGATGCAAGCTTGTCCTGTTTGGTGGAGATGATATTTAATAAAATAAGTAGAAATCCACTAAAAGTTTTGTTTGGTTATCTTGCAATCCCGAGATAATCGTCTCCATGCTCCAAATCCATTTTAAAGCCATTTTTAAGGCATTTCGCGCATACATGAAATGAACACATTTTTCTCCAAAACTATAACAGATGCAAGCTTGTCCTGTTTGGTGGAGATGATATTTAATAAAATAAGTAGAAATCCACTAAAAGTTTTGTTTGGTTATCTTGCAATCCCGAGATAATCGTCTCCATGCTCCAAATCCATTTTAAAGCCATTTTTAAGGCATTTCGCGCATACATGAAATGAACACATTTTTCTCCAAAACTATAACAGATGCAAGCTTGTCCTGTTTGGTGGAGATGATATTTAATAAAATAAGTAGAAATCCACTAAAAGTTTTGTTTGGTTATCTTGCAATCCCGAGATAATCGTCTCCATGCTCCAAATCCATTTTAAAGCCATTTTTAAGGCATTTCGCGCATACATGAAATGAACACATTTTTCTCCAAAACTATAACAGATGCAAGCTTGTCCTGTTTGGTGGAGATGATATTTAATAAAATAAGTAGAAATCCACTAAAAGTTTTGTCTTGGTTATCTTGCAATCCCGAGATAATCGTCTCCATGCTCCAAATCCATTTTAAAGCCATTTTTAAGGCATTTCGCGCATACATGAAATGAACACATTTTTCTCCAAAACTATAACAGATGCAAGCTTGTCCTGTTTGGTGGAGATGATATTTAATAAAATAAGTAGAAATCCACTAAAAGTTTTGTTTGGTTATCTTGCAATCCCGAGATAATCGTCTCCATGCTCCAAATCCATTTTAAAGCCATTTTTAAGGCATTTCGCGCATACATGAAATGAACACATTTTTCTCCAAAACTATAACAGATGCAAGCTTGTCCTGTTTGGTGGAGATGATATTTAATAAAATAAGTAGAAATCCACTAAAAGTTTTGTTTGGTTATCTTGCAATCCCGAGATAATCGTCTCCATGCTCCAAATCCATTTTAAAGCCATTTTTAAGGCATTTCGCGCATACATGAAATGAACACATTTTTCTCCAAAACTATAACAGATGCAAGCTTGTCCTGTTTGGTGGAGATGATATTTAATAAAATAAGTAGAAATCCACTAAAAGTTTTGTTTGGTTATCTTGCAATCCCGAGATAATCGTCTCCATGCTCCAAATCCATTTTAAAGCCATTTTTAAGGCATTTCGCGCATACATGAAATGAACACATTTTTCTCCAAAACTATAACAGATGCAAGCTTGTCCTGTTTGGTGGAGATGATATTTAATAAAATAAGTAGAAATCCACTAAAAGTTTTGTTTGGTTATCTTGCAATCCCGAGATAATCGTCTCCATGCTCCAAATCCATTTTAAAGCCATTTTTAAGGCATTTCGCGCATACATGAAATGAACACATTTTTCTCCAAAACTATAACAGATGCAAGCTTGTCCTGTTTGGTGGAGATGATATTTAATAAAATAAGTAGAAATCCACTAAAAGTTTTGTTTGGTTATCTTGCAATCCCGAGATAATCGTCTCCATGCTCCAAATCCATTTTAAAGCCATTTTTAAGGCATTTCGCGCATACATGAAATGAACACATTTTTCTCCAAAACTATAACAGATGCAAGCTTGTCCTGTTTGGTGGAGATGATATTTAATAAAATAAGTAGAAATCCACTAAAAGTTTTGTTTGGTTATCTTGCAATCCCGAGATAATCGTCTCCATGCTCCAAATCCATTTTAAAGCCATTTTTAAGGCATTTCGCGCATACATGAAATGAACACATTTTTCTCCAAAACTATAACAGATGCAAGCTTGTCCTGTTTGGTGGAGATGATATTTAATAAAATAAGTAGAAATCCACTAAAAGTTTTGTTTGGTTATCTTGCAATCCCGAGATAATCGTCTCCATGCTCCAAATCCATTTTAAAGCCATTTTTAAGGCATTTCGCGCATACATGAAATGAACACATTTTTCTCCAAAACTATAACAGATGCAAGCTTGTCCTGTTTGGTGGAGATGATATTTAATAAAATAAGTAGAAATCCACTAAAAGTTTTGTTTGGTTATCTTGCAATCCCGAGATAATCGTCTCCATGCTCCAAATCCATTTTAAAGCCATTTTTAAGGCATTTCGCGCATACATGAAATGAACACATTTTTCTCCAAAACTATAACAGATGCAAGCTTGTCCTGTTTGGTGGAGATGATATTTAATAAAATAAGTAGAAATCCACTAAAAGTTTTGTTTGGTTATCTTGCAATCCCGAGATAATCGTCTCCATGCTCCAAATCCATTTTAAAGCCATTTTTAAGGCATTTCGCGCATACATGAAATGAACACATTTTTCTCCAAAACTATAACAGATGCAAGCTTGTCCTGTTTGGTGGAGATGATATTTAATAAAATAAGTAGAAATCCACTAAAAGTTTTGTTTGGTTATCTTGCAATCCCGAGATAATCGTCTCCATGCTCCAAATCCATTTTAAAGCCATTTTTAAGGCATTTCGCGCATACATGAAATGAACACATTTTTCTCCAAAACTATAACAGATGCAAGCTTGTCCTGTTTGGTGGAGATGATATTTAATAAAATAAGTAGAAATCCACTAAAAGTTTTGTTTGGTTATCTTGCAATCCCGAGATAATCGTCTCCATGCTCCAAATCCATTTTAAAGCCATTTTTAAGGCATTTCGCGCATACATGAAATGAACACATTTTTCTCCAAAACTATAACAGATGCAAGCTTGTCCTGTTTGGTGGAGATGATATTTAATAAAATAAGTAGAAATCCACTAAAAGTTTTGTTTGGTTATCTTGCAATCCCGAGATAATCGTCTCCATGCTCCAAATCCATTTTAAAGCCATTTTTAAGGCATTTCGCGCATACATGAAATGAACACATTTTTCTCCAAAACTATAACAGATGCAAGCTTGTCCTGTTTGGTGGAGATGATATTTAATAAAATAAGTAGAAATCCACTAAAAGTTTTGTTTGGTTATCTTGCAATCCCGAGATAATCGTCTCCATGCTCCAAATCCATTTTAAAGCCATTTTTAAGGCATTTCGCGCATACATGAAATGAACACATTTTTCTCCAAAACTATAACAGATGCAAGCTTGTCCTGTTTGGTGGAGATGATATTTAATAAAATAAGTAGAAATCCACTAAAAGTTTTGTTTGGTTATCTTGCAATCCCGAGATAATCGTCTCCATGCTCCAAATCCATTTTAAAGCCATTTTTAAGGCATTTCGCGCATACATGAAATGAACACATTTTTCTCCAAAACTATAACAGATGCAAGCTTGTCCTGTTTGGTGGAGATGATATTTAATAAAATAAGTAGAAATCCACTAAAAGTTTTGTTTGGTTATCTTGCAATCCCGAG
The DNA here is from genome assembly GCF_048569485.1 of Anomaloglossus baeobatrachus. NCBI lineage: Eukaryota > Metazoa > Chordata > Amphibia > Anura > Aromobatidae > Anomaloglossus > Anomaloglossus baeobatrachus. The sequence goes on along the minus strand of NW_027442647.1, from coordinate 35,272 downwards.
ATAATCGTCTCCATGCTCCAAATCCATTTTAAAGCCATTTTTAAGGCATTTCGCGCATACATGAAATGAACACATTTTTCTCCAAAACTATAACAGATGCAAGCTTGTCCTGTTTGGTGGAGATGATATTTAATAAAATAAGTAGAAATCCACTAAAAGTTTTGTTTGGTTATCTTGCAATCCCGAGATAATCGTCTCCATGCTCCAAATCCATTTTAAAGCCATTTTTAAGGCATTTCGCGCATACATGAAATGAACACATTTTTCTCCAAAACTATAACAGATGCAAGCTTGTCCTGTTTGGTGGAGATGATATTTAATAAAATAAGTAGAAATCCACTAAAAGTTTTGTTTGGTTATCTTGCAATCCCGAGATAATCGTCTCCATGCTCCAAATCCATTTTAAAGCCATTTTTAAGGCATTTCGCGCATACATGAAATGAACACATTTTTCTCCAAAACTATAACAGATGCAAGCTTGTCCTGTTTGGTGGAGATGATATTTAATAAAATAAGTAGAAATCCACTAAAAGTTTTGTTTGGTTATCTTGCAATCCCGAGATAATCGTCTCCATGCTCCAAATCCATTTTAAAGCCATTTTTAAGGCATTTCGCGCATACATGAAATGAACACATTTTTCTCCAAAACTATAACAGATGCAAGCTTGTCCTGTTTGGTGGAGATGATATTTAATAAAATAAGTAGAAATCCACTAAAAGTTTTGTTTGGTTATCTTGCAATCCCGAGATAATCGTCTCCATGCTCCAAATCCATTTTAAAGCCATTTTTAAGGCATTTCGCGCATACATGAAATGAACACATTTTTCTCCAAAACTATAACAGATGCAAGCTTGTCCTGTTTGGTGGAGATGATATTTAATAAAATAAGTAGAAATCCACTAAAAGTTTTGTTTGGTTATCTTGCAATCCCGAGATAATCGTCTCCATGCTCCAAATCCATTTTAAAGCCATTTTTAAGGCATTTCGCGCATACATGAAATGAACACATTTTTCTCCAAAACTATAACAGATGCAAGCTTGTCCTGTTTGGTGGAGATGATATTTAATAAAATAAGTAGAAATCCACTAAAAGTTTTGTTTGGTTATCTTGCAATCCCGAGATAATCGTCTCCATGCTCCAAATCCATTTTAAAGCCATTTTTAAGGCATTTCGCGCATACATGAAATGAACACATTTTTCTCCAAAACTATAACAGATGCAAGCTTGTCCTGTTTGGTGGAGATGATATTTAATAAAATAAGTAGAAATCCACTAAAAGTTTTGTTTGGTTATCTTGCAATCCCGAGATAATCGTCTCCATGCTCCAAATCCATTTTAAAGCCATTTTTAAGGCATTTCGCGCATACATGAAATGAACACATTTTTCTCCAAAACTATAACAGATGCAAGCTTGTCCTGTTTGGTGGAGATGATATTTAATAAAATAAGTAGAAATCCACTAAAAGTTTTGTTTGGTTATCTTGCAATCCCGAGATAATCGTCTCCATGCTCCAAATCCATTTTAAAGCCATTTTTAAGGCATTTCGCGCATACATGAAATGAACACATTTTTCTCCAAAACTATAACAGATGCAAGCTTGTCCTGTTTGGTGGAGATGATATTTAATAAAATAAGTAGAAATCCACTAAAAGTTTTGTTTGGTTATTTGCAATCCCGAGATAATCGTCTCCATGCTCCAAATCCATTTTAAAGCCATTTTTAAGGCATTTCGCGCATACATGAAATGAACACATTTTTCTCCAAAACTATAACAGATGCAAGCTTGTCCTGTTTGGTGGAGATGATATTTAATAAAATAAGTAGAAATCCACTAAAAGTTTTGTTTGGTTATCTTGCAATCCCGAGATAATCGTCTCCATGCTCCAAATCCATTTTAAAGCCATTTTTAAGGCATTTCGCGCATACATGAAATGAACACATTTTTCTCCAAAACTATAACAGATGCAAGCTTGTCCTGTTTGGTGGAGATGATATTTAATAAAATAAGTAGAAATCCACTAAAAGTTTTGTTTGGTTATCTTGCAATCCCGAGATAATCGTCTCCATGCTCCAAATCCATTTTAAAGCCATTTTTAAGGCATTTCGCGCATACATGAAATGAACACATTTTTCTCCAAAACTATAACAGATGCAAGCTTGTCCTGTTTGGTGGAGATGATATTTAATAAAATAAGTAGAAATCCACTAAAAGTTTTGTTTGGTTATCTTGCAATCCCGAGATAATCGTCTCCATGCTCCAAATCCATTTTAAAGCCATTTTTAAGGCATTTCGCGCATACATGAAATGAACACATTTTTCTCCAAAACTATAACAGATGCAAGCTTGTCCTGTTTGGTGGAGATGATATTTAATAAAATAAGTAGAAATCCACTAAAAGTTTTGTTTGGTTATCTTGCAATCCCGAGATAATCGTCTCCATGCTCCAAATCCATTTTAAAGCCATTTTTAAGGCATTTCGCGCATACATGAAATGAACACATTTTTCTCCAAAACTATAACAGATGCAAGCTTGTCCTGTTTGGTGGAGATGATATTTAATAAAATAAGTAGAAATCCACTAAAAGTTTTGTTTGGTTATCTTGCAATCCCGAGATAATCGTCTCCATGCTCCAAATCCATTTTAAAGCCATTTTTAAGGCATTTCGCGCATACATGAAATGAACACATTTTTCTCCAAAACTATAACAGATGCAAGCTTGTCCTGTTTGGTGGAGATGATATTTAATAAAATAAGTAGAAATCCACTAAAAGTTTTGTTTGGTTATCTTGCAATCCCGAGATAATCGTCTCCATGCTCCAAATCCATTTTAAAGCCATTTTTAAGGCATTTCGCGCATACATGAAATGAACACATTTTTCTCCAAAACTATAACAGATGCAAGCTTGTCCTGTTTGGTGGAGATGATATTTAATAAAATAAGTAGAAATCCACTAAAAGTTTTGTTTGGTTATCTTGCAATCCCGAGATAATCGTCTCCATGCTCCAAATCCATTTTAAAGCCATTTTTAAGGCATTTCGCGCATACATGAAATGAACACATTTTTCTCCAAAACCTATAACAGATGCAAGCTTGTCCTGTTTGGTGGAGATGATATTTAATAAAATAAGTAGAAATCCACTAAAAGTTTTGTTTGGTTATCTTGCAATCCCGAGATAATCGTCTCCATGCTCCAAATCCATTTTAAAGCCATTTTTAAGGCATTTCGCGCATACATGAAATGAACACATTTTTCTCCAAAACTATAACAGATGCAAGCTTGTCCTGTTTGGTGGAGATGATATTTAATAAAATAAGTAGAAATCCACTAAAAGTTTTGTTTGGTTATCTTGCAATCCCGAGATAATCGTCTCCATGCTCCAAATCCATTTTAAAGCCATTTTTAAGGCATTTCGCGCATACATGAAATGAACACATTTTTCTCCAAAACTATAACAGATGCAAGCTTGTCCTGTTTGGTGGAGATGATATTTAATAAAATAAGTAGAAATCCACTAAAAGTTTTGTTTGGTTATCTTGCAATCCCGAGATAATCGTCTCCATGCTCCAAATCCATTTTAAAGCCATTTTTAAGGCATTTCGCGCATACATGAAATGAACACATTTTTCTCCAAAACTATAACAGATGCAAGCTTGTCCTGTTTGGTGGAGATGATATTTAATAAAATAAGTAGAAATCCACTAAAAGTTTTGTTTGGTTATCTTGCAATCCCGAGATAATCGTCTCCATGCTCCAAATCCATTTTAAAGCCATTTTTAAGGCATTTCGCGCATACATGAAATGAACACATTTTTCTCCAAAACTATAACAGATGCAAGCTTGTCCTGTTTGGTGGAGATGATATTTAATAAAATAAGTAGAAATTTACTAAAAGTTTTGTTTGGTTATCTTGCAATCCCGAGATAATCGTCTCCATGCTCCAAATCCATTTTAAAGCCATTTTTAAGGCATTTCGCGCATACATGAAATGAACACATTTTTCTCCAAAACTATAACAGATGCAAGCTTGTCCTGTTTGGTGGAGATGATATTTAATAAAATAAGTAGAAATCCACTAAAAGTTTTGTTTGGTTATCTTGCAATCCCGAGATAATCGTCTCCATGCTCCAAATCCATTTTAAAGCCATTTTTAAGGCATTTCGCGCATACATGAAATGAACACATTTTTCTCCAAAACTATAACAGATGCAAGCTTGTCCTGTTTGGTGGAGATGATATTTAATAAAATAAGTAGAAATCCACTAAAAGTTTTGTTTGGTTATCTTGCAATCCTGAGATAATCGTCTCCATGCTCCAAATCCATTTTAAAGCCATTTTTAAGGCATTTCGCGCATACATGAAATGAACACATTTTTCTCCAAAACTATAACAGATGCAAGCTTGTCCTGTTTGGTGGAGATGATATTTAATAAAATAAGTAGAAATCCACTAAAAGTTTTGTTTGGTTATCTTGCAATCCCGAGATAATCGTCTCCATGCTCCAAATCCATTTTAAAGCCATTTTTAAGGCATTTCGCGCATACATGAAATGAACACATTTTTCTCCAAAACTATAACAGATGCAAGCTTGTCCTGTTTGGTGGAGATGATATTTAATAAAATAAGTAGAAATCCACTAAAAGTTTTGTTTGGTTATCTTGCAATCCCGAGATAATCGTCTCCATGCTCCAAATCCATTTTAAAGCCATTTTTAAGGCATTTCGCGCATACATGAAATGAACACATTTTTCCCCAAAACTATAACAGATGCAAGCTTGTCCTGTTTGGTGGAGATGATATTTAATAAAATAAGTAGAAATCCACTAAAAGTTTTGTTTGGTTATCTTGCAATCCCGAGATAATCGTCTCCATGCTCCAAATCCATTTTAAAGCCATTTTTAAGGCATTTCGCGCATACATGAAATGAACACATTTTTCTCCAAACCTATAACAGATGCAAGCTTGTCCTGTTTGGTGGAGATGATATTTAATAAAATAAGTAGAAATCCACTAAAAGTTTTGTTTGGTTATCTTGCAATCCCGAGATAATCGTCTCCATGCTCCAAATCCATTTTAAAGCCATTTTTAAGGCATTTCGCGCATACATGAAATGAACACATTTTTCTCCAAAACTATAACAGATGCAAGCTTGTCCTGTTTGGTGGAGATGATATTTAATAAAATAAGTAGAAATCCACTAAAAGTTTTGTTTGGTTATCTTGCAATCCCGAGATAATCGTCTCCATGCTCCAAATCCATTTTAAAGCCATTTTTAAGGCATTTCGCGCATACATGAAATGAACACATTTTTCTCCAAAACTATAACAGATGCAAGCTTGTCCTGTTTGGTGGAGATGATATTTAATAAAATAAGTAGAAATCCACTAAAAGTTTTGTTTGGTTATCTTGCAATCCCGAGATAATCGTCTCCATGCTCCAAATCCATTTTAAAGCCATTTTTAAGGCATTTCGCGCATACATGAAATGAACACATTTTTCTCCAAAACTATAACTAAAAGTTTTGTTTGGTTATCTTGCACACACATTTTTTGTTCATTTCATGTATGCGCGAAATGCCTTACAAATGGCTATAAAATGGATTTGGAGCATGGAGACGATTATCTCGGGATTGCAAGATAACCAAACAAAACTTTTAGTGGATTTCTACTTATTTTATTAAATATCATCTCCACCAAACAGGACAAGCTTGCATCTGTTATAGTTTTGGAGAAAAATGTGTTCATTTCATGTATGCGCGAAATGCCTTAAAAATGGCTTTAAAATAGATTTGGAGCATGGAGACGATTATCTCGGGATTGCAAGATAACCAAACAAAACTTTTAGTGGATTTCTACTTATTTTATTAAATATCATCTCCACCAAACAGGACAAGCTTGCATCTGTTATAGTTTTGGAGAAAAATGTGTTCATTTCATGTATGCGCGAAATGCCTTAAAAATGGCTTTAAAATGGATTTGGAGCATGGAGACGATTATCTCGGGATTGCAAGATAACCAAACAAAACTTTTAGTGGATTTCTACTTATTTTATTAAATATCATCTCCACCAAACAGGACAAGCTTGCATCTGTTATAGTTTTGGAGAAAAATGTGTTCATTTCATGTATGCGCGAAATGCCTTAAAAATGGCTTTAAAATGGATTTGGAGCATGGAGACGATTATCTCGGGATTGCAAGATAACCAAACAAAACTTTTAGTGGATTTCTACTTATTTTATTAAATATCATCTCCACCAAACAGGATAAGCTTGCATCTGTTATAGTTTTGGAGAAAAATGTGTTCATTTCATGTATGCGCGAAATGCCTTAAAAGTGGCTTTAAAATGGATTTGGAGCATGGAGACGATTATCTCGGGATTGCAAGATAACCAAACAAAACTTTTAGTGGATTTCTACTTATTTTATTAAATATCATCTCCACCAAACAGGACAAGCTTGCATCTGTTATAGTTTTGGAGAAAAATGTGTTCATTTCATGTATGCGCGAAATGCCTTAAAAATGGCTTTAAAATGGATTTGGAGCATGGAGACGATTATCTCGGGATTGCAAGATAACCAAACAAAACTTTTAGTGGATTTCTACTTATTTTATTAAATATCATCTCCACCAAACAGGACAAGCTTGCATCTGTTATAGTTTTGGAGAAAAATGTGTTCATTTCATGTATGCGCGAAATGCCTTAAAAATGGCTTTAAAATGGATTTGGAGCATGGAGACGATTATCTCGGGATTGCAAGATAACCAAACAAAACTTTTAGTGGATTTCTACTTATTTTATTAAATATCATCTCCACCAAACAGGACAAGCTTGCATCTGTTATAGTTTTGGAGAAAAATGTGTTCATTTCATGTATGCGCGAAATGCCTTAAAAATGGCTTTAAAATGGATTTGGAGCATGGAGACGATTATCTCGGGATTGCAAGATAACCAAACAAAACTTTTAGTGGATTTCTACTTATTTTATTAAATATCATCTCCACCAAACAGGACAAGCTTGCATCTGTTATAGGTTTGGAGAAAAATGTGTTCATTTCATGTATGCGCGAAATGCCTTAAAAATGGCTTTAAAATGGATTTGGAGCATGGAGACGATTATCTCGGGATTGCAAGATAACCAAACAAAACTTTTAGTGGATTTCTACTTATTTTATTAAATATCATCTCCACCAAACAGGACAAGCTTGCATCTGTTATAGTTTTGGAGAAAAATGTGTTCATTTCATGTATGCGCGAAATGCCTTAAAAATGGCTTTAAAATGGATTTGGAGCATGGAGACGATTATCTCGGGATTGCAAGATAACCAAACAAAACTTTTAGTGGATTTCTACTTATTTTATTAAATATCATCTCCACCAAACAGGACAAGCTTGCATCTGTTATAGTTTTGGAGAAAAATGTGTTCATTTCATGTATGCGCGAAATGCCTTAAAAATGGCTTTAAAATGGATTTGGAGCATGGAGACGATTATCTCGGGATTGCAAGATAACCAAACAAAACTTTTAGTGGATTTCTACTTATTTTATTAAATATCATCTCCACCAAACAGGACAAGCTTGCATCTGTTATAGTTTTGGAGAAAAATGTGTTCATTTCATGTATGCGCGAAATGCCTTAAAAATGGCTTTAAAATGGATTTGGAGCATGGAGACGATTATCTCGGGATTGCAAGATAACCAAACAAAACTTTTAGTGGATTTCTACTTATTTTATTAAATATCATCTCCACCAAACAGGACAAGCTTGCATCTGTTATAGTTTTGGAGAAAAATGTGTTCATTTCATGTATGCGCGAAATGCCTTAAAAATGGCTTTAAAATGGATTTGGAGCATGGAGACGATTATCTCGGGATTGCAAGATAACCAAACAAAACTTTTAGTGGATTTCTACTTATTTTATTAAATATCATCTCCACCAAACAGGACAAGCTTGCATCTGTTATAGTTTTGGAGAAAAATGTGTTCATTTCATGTATGCGCGAAATGCCTTAAAAATGGCTTTAAAATGGATTTGGAGCATGGAGACGATTATCTCGGGATTGCAAGATAACCAAACAAAACTTTTAGTGGATTTCTACTTATTTTATTAAATATCATCTCCACCAAACAGGACAAGCTTGCATCTGTTATAGTTTTGGAGAAAAATGTGTTCATTTCATGTATGCGCGAAATGCCTTAAAAATGGCTTTAAAATGGATTTGGAGCATGGAGACGATTATCTCGGGATTGCAAGATAACCAAACAAAACTTTTAGTGGATTTCTACTTATTTTATTAAATATCATCTCCACCAAACAGGACAAGCTTGCATCTGTTATAGTTTTGGAGAAAAATGTGTTCATTTCATGTATGCGCGAAATGCCTTAAAAATGGCTTTAAAATGGATTTGGAGCATGGAGACGATTATCTCGGGATTGCAAGATAACCAAACAAAACTTTTAGTGGATTTCTACTTATTTTATTAAATATCATCTCCACCAAACAGGACAAGCTTGCATCTGTTATAGTTTTGGAGAAAAATGTGTTCATTTCATGTATGCGCGAAATGCCTTAAAAATGGCTTTAAAATGGATTTGGAGCATGGAGACGATTATCTCGGGATTGCAAGATAACCAAACAAAACTTTTAGTGGATTTCTACTTATTTTATTAAATATCATCTCCACCAAACAGGACAAGCTTGCATCTGTTATAGTTTTGGAGAAAAATGTGTTCATTTCATGTATGCGCGAAATGCCTTAAAAATGGCTTTAAAATGGATTTGGAGCATGGAGACGATTATCTCGGGATTGCAAGATAACCAAACAAAACTTTTAGTGGATTTCTACTTATTTTATTAAATATCATCTCCACCAAACAGGACAAGCTTGCATCTGTTATAGTTTTGGAGAAAAATGTGTTCATTTCATGTATGCGCGAAATGCCTTAAAAATGGCTTTAAAATGGATTTGGAGCATGGAGACGATTATCTCGGGATTGCAAGATAACCAAACAAAACTTTTAGTGGATTTCTACTTATTTTATTAAATATCATCTCCACCAAACAGGACAAGCTTGCATCTGTTATAGTTTTGGAGAAAAATGTGTTCATTTCATGTATGCGCGAAATGCCTTAAAAATGGCTTTAAAATGGATTTGGAGCATGGAGACGATTATCTCGGGATTGCAAGATAACCAAACAAAACTTTTAGTGGATTTCTACTTATTTTATTAAATATCATCTCCACCAAACAGGACAAGCTTGCATCTGTTATAGTTTTGGAGAAAAATGTGTTCATTTCATGTATGCGCGAAATGCCTTAAAAATGGCTTTAAAATGGATTTGGAGCATGGAGACGATTATCTCGGGATTGCAAGATAACCAAACAAAACTTTTAGTGGATTTCTACTTATTTTATTAAATATCATCTCCACCAAACAGGACAAGCTTGCATCTGTTATAGTTTTGGAGAAAAATGTGTTCATTTCATGTATGCGCGAAATGCCTTAAAAATGGCTTTAAAATGGATTTGGAGCATGGAGACGATTATCTCGGGATTGCAAGATAACCAAACAAAACTTTTAGTGGATTTCTACTTATTTTATTAAATATCATCTCCACCAAACAGGACAAGCTTGCATCTGTTATAGTTTTGGAGAAAAATGTGTTCATTTCATGTATGCGCGAAATGCCTTAAAAATGGCTTTAAAATGGATTTGGAGCATGGAGACGATTATCTCGGGATTGCAAGATAACCAAACAAAACTTTTAGTGGATTTCTACTTATTTTATTAAATATCATCTCCACCAAACAGGACAAGCTTGCATCTGTTATAGTTTTGGAGAAAAATGTGTTCATTTCATGTATGCGCGAAATGCCTTAAAAATGGCTTTAAAATGGATTTGGAGCATGGAGACGATTATCTCGGGATTGCAAGATAACCAAACAAAACTTTTAGTGGATTTCTACTTATTTTATTAAATATCATCTCCACCAAACAGGACAAGCTTGCATCTGTTATAGTTTTGGAGAAAAATGTGTTCATTTCATGTATGCGCGAAATGCCTTAAAAATGGCTTTAAAATGGATTTGGAGCATGGAGACGATTATCTCGGGATTGCAAGATAACCAAACAAAACTTTTAGTGGATTTCTACTTATTTTATTAAATATCATCTCCACCAAACAGGACAAGCTTGCATCTGTTATAGTTTTGGAGAAAAATGTGTTCATTTCATGTATGCGCGAAATGCCTTAAAAATGGCTTTAAAATGGATTTGGAGCATGGAGACGATTATCTCGGGATTGCAAGATAACCAAACAAAACTTTTAGTGGATTTCTACTTATTTTATTAAATATCATCTCCACCAAACAGGACAAGCTTGCATCTGTTATAGTTTTGGAGAAAAATGTGTTCATTTCATGTATGCGCGAAATGCCTTAAAAATGGCTTTAAAATGGATTTGGAGCATGGAGACGATTATCTCGGGATTGCAAGATAACCAAACAAAACTTTTAGTGGATTTCTACTTATTTTATTAAATATCATCTCCACCAAACAGGACAAGCTTGCATCTGTTATAGTTTTGGAGAAAAATGTGTTCATTTCATGTATGCGCGAAATGCCTTAAAAATGGCTTTAAAATGGATTTGGAGCATGGAGACGATTATCTCGGGATTGCAAGATAACCAAACAAAACTTTTAGTGGATTTCTACTTATTTTATTAAATATCATCTCCACCAAACAGGACAAGCTTGCATCTGTTATAGTTTTGGAGAAAAATGTGTTCATTTCATGTATGCGCGAAATGCCTTAAAAATGGCTTTAAAATGGATTTGGAGCATGGAGACGATTATCTCGGGATTGCAAGATAACCAAACAAAACTTTTAGTGGATTTCTACTTATTTTATTAAATATCATCTCCACCAAACAGGACAAGCTTGCATCTGTTATAGTTTTGGAGAAAAATGTGTTCATTTCATGTATGCGCGAAATGCCTTAAAAATGGCTTTAAAATGGATTTGGAGCATGGAGACGATTATCTCGGGATTGCAAGATAACCAAACAAAACTTTTAGTGGATTTCTACTTATTTTATTAAATATCATCTCCACCAAACAGGACAAGCTTGCATCTGTTATAGTTTTGGAGAAAAATGTGTTCATTTCATGTATGCGCGAAATGCCTTAAAAATGGCTTTAAAATGGATTTGGAGCATGGAGACGATTATCTCGGGATTGCAAGATAACCAAACAAAACTTTTAGTGGATTTCTACTTATTTTATTAAATATCATCTCCACCAAACAGGACAAGCTTGCATCTGTTATAGTTTTGGAGAAAAATGTGTTCATTTCATGTATGCGCGAAATGCCTTAAAAATGGCTTTAAAATGGATTTGGAGCATGGAGACGATTATCTCGGGATTGCAAGATAACCAAACAAAACTTTTAGTGGATTTCTACTTATTTTATTAAATATCATCTCCACCAAACAGGACAAGCTTGCATCTGTTATAGTTTTGGAGAAAAATGTGTTCATTTCATGTATGCGCGAAATGCCTTAAAAATGGCTTTAAAATGGATTTGGAGCATGGAGACGATTATCTCGGGATTGCAAGATAACCAAACAAAACTTTTAGTGGATTTCTACTTATTTTATTAAATATCATCTCCACCAAACAGGACAAGCTTGCATCTGTTATAGTTTTGGAGAAAAATGTGTTCATTTCATGTATGCGCGAAATGCCTTAAAAATGGCTTTAAAATGGATTTGGAGCATGGAGACGATTATCTCGGGATTGCAAGATAACCAAACAAAACTTTTAGTGGATTTCTACTTATTTTATTAAATATCATCTCCACCAAACAGGACAAGCTTGCATCTGTTATAGTTTTGGAGAAAAATGTGTTCATTTCATGTATGCGCGAAATGCCTTAAAAATGGCTTTAAAATGGATTTGGAGCATGGAGACGATTATCTCGGGATTGCAAGATAACCAAACAAAACTTTTAGTGGATTTCTACTTATTTTATTAAATATCATCTCCACCAAACAGGACAAGCTTGCATCTGTTATAGTTTTGGAGAAAAATGTGTTCATTTCATGTATGCGCGAAATGCCTTAAAAATGGCTTTAAAATGGATTTGGAGCATGGAGACGATTATCTCGGGATTGCAAGATAACCAAACAAAACTTTTAGTGGATTTCTACTTATTTTATTAAATATCATCTCCACCAAACAGGACAAGCTTGCATCTGTTATAGTTTTGGAGAAAAATGTGTTCATTTCATGTATGCGCGAAATGCCTTAAAAATGGCTTTAAAATGGATTTGGAGCATGGAGACGATTATCTCGGGATTGCAAGATAACCAAACAAAACTTTTAGTGGATTTCTACTTATTTTATTAAATATCATCTCCACCAAACAGGACAAGCTTGCATCTGTTATAGTTTTGGAGAAAAATGTGTTCATTTCATGTATGCGCGAAATGCCTTAAAAATGGCTTTAAAATGGATTTGGAGCATGGAGACGATTATCTCGGGATTGCAAGATAACCAAACAAAACTTTTAGTGGATTTCTACTTATTTTATTAAATATCATCTCCACCAAACAGGACAAGCTTGCATCTGTTATAGTTTTGGAGAAAAATGTGTTCATTTCATGTATGCGCGAAATGCCTTAAAAATGGCTTTAAAATGGATTTGGAGCATGGAGACGATTATCTCGGGATTGCAAGATAACCAAACAAAACTTTTAGTGGATTTCTACTTATTTTATTAAATATCATCTCCACCAAAACAGGACAAGCTTGCATCTGTTATAGTTTTGGAGAAAAATGTGTTCATTTCATGTATGCGCGAAATGCCTTAAAAATGGCTTTAAAATGGATTTGGAGCATGGAGACGATTATCTCGGGATTGCAAGATAACCAAACAAAACTTTTAGTGGATTTCTACTTATTTTATTAAATATCATCTCCACCAAACAGGACAAGCTTGCATCTGTTATAGTTTTGGAGAAAAATGTGTTCATTTCATGTATGCGCGAAATGCCTTAAAAATGGCTTTAAAATGGATTTGGAGCATGGAGACGATTATCTCGGGATTGCAAGATAACCAAACAAAACTTTTAGTGGATTTCTACTTATTTTATTAAATATCATCTCCACCAAACAGGACAAGCTTGCATCTGTTATAGTTTTGGAGAAAAATGTGTTCATTTCATGTATGCGCGAAATGCCTTAAAAATGGCTTTAAAATGGATTTGGAGCATGGAGACGATTATCTCGGGATTGCAAGATAACCAAACAAAACTTTTAGTGGATTTCTACTTATTTTATTAAATATCATCTCCACCAAACAGGACAAGCTTGCATCTGTTATAGTTTTGGAGAAAAATGTGTTCATTTCATGTATGCGCGAAATGCCTTAAAAATGGCTTTAAAATGGATTTGGAGCATGGAGACGATTATCTCGGGATTGCAAGATAACCAAACAAAACTTTTAGTGGATTTCTACTTATTTTATTAAATATCATCTCCACCAAACAGGACAAGCTTGCATCTGTTATAGTTTTGGAGAAAAATGTGTTCATTTCATGTATGCGCGAAATGCCTTAAAAATGGCTTTAAAATGGATTTGGAGCATGGAGACGATTATCTCGGGATTGCAAGATAACCAAACAAAACTTTTAGTGGATTTCTACTTATTTTATTAAATATCATCTCCACCAAACAGGACAAGCTTGCATCTGTTATAGTTTTGGAGAAAAATGTGTTCATTTCATGTATGCGCGAAATGCCTTAAAAATGGCTTTAAAATGGATTTGGAGCATGGAGACGATTATCTCGGGATTGCAAGATAACCAAACAAAACTTTTAGTGGATTTCTACTTATTTTATTAAATATCATCTCCACCAAACAGGACAAGCTTGCATCTGTTATAGTTTTGGAGAAAAATGTGTTCATTTCATGTATGCGCGAAATGCCTTAAAAATGGCTTTAAAATGGATTTGGAGCATGGAGACGATTATCTCGGGATTGCAAGATAACCAAACAAAACTTTTAGTGGATTTCTACTTATTTTATTAAATATCATCTCCACCAAACAGGACAAGCTTGCATCTGTTATAGTTTTGGAGAAAAATGTGTTCATTTCATGTATGCGCGAAATGCCTTAAAAATGGCTTTAAAATGGATTTGGAGCATGGAGACGATTATCTCGGGATTGCAAGATAACCAAACAAAACTTTTAGTGGATTTCTACTTATTTTATTAAATATCATCTCCACCAAACAGGACAAGCTTGCATCTGTTATAGTTTTGGAGAAAAATGTGTTCATTTCATGTATGCGCGAAATGCCTTAAAAATGGCTTTAAAATGGATTTGGAGCATGGAGACGATTATCTCGGGATTGCAAGATAACCAAACAAAACTTTTAGTGGATTTCTACTTATTTTATTAAATATCATCTCCACCAAACAGGACAAGCTTGCATCTGTTATAGTTTTGGAGAAAAATGTGTTCATTTCATGTATGCGCGAAATGCCTTAAAAATGGCTTTAAAATGGATTTGGAGCATGGAGACGATTATCTCGGGATTGCAAGATAACCAAACAAAACTTTTAGTGGATTTCTACTTATTTTATTAAATATCATCTCCACCAAACAGGACAAGCTTGCATCTGTTATAGTTTTGGAGAAAAATGTGTTCATTTCATGTATGCGCGAAATGCCTTAAAAATGGCTTTAAAATGGATTTGGAGCATGGAGACGATTATCTCGGGATTGCAAGATAACCAAACAAAACTTTTAGTGGATTTCTACTTATTTTATTAAATATCATCTCCACCAAACAGGACAAGCTTGCATCTGTTATAGTTTTGGAGAAAAATGTGTTCATTTCATGTATGCGCGAAATGCCTTAAAAATGGCTTTAAAATGGATTTGGAGCATGGAGACGATTATCTCGGGATTGCAAGATAACCAAACAAAACTTTTAGTGGATTTCTACTTATTTTATTAAATATCATCTCCACCAAACAGGACAAGCTTGCATCTGTTATAGTTTTGGAGAAAAATGTGTTCATTTCATGTATGCGCGAAATGCCTTAAAAATGGCTTTAAAATGGATTTGGAGCATGGAGACGATTATCTCGGGATTGCAAGATAACCAAACAAAACTTTTAGTGGATTTCTACTTATTTTATTAAATATCATCTCCACCAAACAGGACAAGCTTGCATCTGTTATAGTTTTGGAGAAAAATGTGTTCATTTCATGTATGCGCGAAATGCCTTAAAAATGGCTTTAAAATGGATTTGGAGCATGGAGACGATTATCTCGGGATTGCAAGATAACCAAACAAAACTTTTAGTGGATTTCTACTTATTTTATTAAATATCATCTCCACCAAACAGGACAAGCTTGCATCTGTTATAGTTTTGGAGAAAAATGTGTTCATTTCATGTATGCGCGAAATGCCTTAAAAATGGCTTTAAAATGGATTTGGAGCATGGAGACGATTATCTCGGGATTGCAAGATAACCAAACAAAACTTTTAGTGGATTTCTACTTATTTTATTAAATATCATCTCCACCAAACAGGACAAGCTTGCATCTGTTATAGTTTTGGAGAAAAATGTGTTCATTTCATGTATGCGCGAAATGCCTTAAAAATGGCTTTAAAATGGATTTGGAGCATGGAGACGATTATCTCGGGATTGCAAGATAACCAAACAAAACTTTTAGTGGATTTCTACTTATTTTATTAAATATCATCTCCACCAAACAGGACAAGCTTGCATCTGTTATAGTTTTGGAGAAAAATGTGTTCATTTCATGTATGCGCGAAATGCCTTAAAAATGGCTTTAAAATGGATTTGGAGCATGGAGACGATTATCTCGGGATTGCAAGATAACCAAACAAAACTTTTAGTGGATTTCTACTTATTTTATTAAATATCATCTCCACCAAACAGGACAAGCTTGCATCTGTTATAGTTTTGGAGAAAAATGTGTTCATTTCATGTATGCGCGAAATGCCTTAAAAATGGCTTTAAAATGGATTTGGAGCATGGAGACGATTATCTCGGGATTGCAAGATAACCAAACAAAACTTTTAGTGGATTTCTACTTATTTTATTAAATATCATCTCCACCAAACAGGACAAGCTTGCATCTGTTATAGTTTTGGAGAAAAATGTGTTCATTTCATGTATGCGCGAAATGCCTTAAAAATGGCTTTAAAATGGATTTGGAGCATGGAGACGATTATCTCGGGATTGCAAGATAACCAAACAAAACTTTTAGTGGATTTCTACTTATTTTATTAAATATCATCTCCACCAAACAGGACAAGCTTGCATCTGTTATAGTTTTGGAGAAAAATGTGTTCATTTCATGTATGCGCGAAATGCCTTAAAAATGGCTTTAAAATGGATTTGGAGCATGGAGACGATTATCTCGGGATTGCAAGATAACCAAACAAAACTTTTAGTGGATTTCTACTTATTTTATTAAATATCATCTCCACCAAACAGGACAAGCTTGCATCTGTTATAGTTTTGGAGAAAAATGTGTTCATTTCATGTATGCGCGAAATGCCTTAAAAATGGCTTTAAAATGGATTTGGAGCATGGAGACGATTATCTCGGGATTGCAAGATAACCAAACAAAACTTTTAGTGGATTTCTACTTATTTTATTAAATATCATCTCCACCAAACAGGACAAGCTTGCATCTGTTATAGTTTTGGAGAAAAATGTGTTCATTTCATGTATGCGCGAAATGCCTTAAAAATGGCTTTAAAATGGATTTGGAGCATGGAGACGATTATCTCGGGATTGCAAGATAACCAAACAAAACTTTTAGTGGATTTCTACTTATTTTATTAAATATCATCTCCACCAAACAGGACAAGCTTGCATCTGTTATAGTTTTGGAGAAAAATGTGTTCATTTCATGTATGCGCGAAATGCCTTAAAAATGGCTTTAAAATGGATTTGGAGCATGGAGACGATTATCTCGGGATTGCAAGATAACCAAACAAAACTTTTAGTGGATTTCTACTTATTTTATTAAATATCATCTCCACCAAACAGGACAAGCTTGCATCTGTTATAGTTTTGGAGAAAAATGTGTTCATTTCATGTATGCGCGAAATGCCTTAAAAATGGCTTTAAAATGGATTTGGAGCATGGAGACGATTATCTCGGGATTGCAAGATAACCAAACAAAACTTTTAGTGGATTTCTACTTATTTTATTAAATATCATCTCCACCAAACAGGACAAGCTTGCATCTGTTATAGTTTTGGAGAAAAATGTGTTCATTTCATGTATGCGCGAAATGCCTTAAAAATGGCTTTAAAATGGATTTGGAGCATGGAGACGATTATCTCGGGATTGCAAGATAACCAAACAAAACTTTTAGTGGATTTCTACTTATTTTATTAAATATCATCTCCACCAAACAGGACAAGCTTGCATCTGTTATAGTTTTGGAGAAAAATGTGTTCATTTCATGTATGCGCGAAATGCCTTAAAAATGGCTTTAAAATGGATTTGGAGCATGGAGACGATTATCTCGGGATTGCAAGATAACCAAACAAAACTTTTAGTGGATTTCTACTTATTTTATTAAATATCATCTCCACCAAACAGGACAAGCTTGCATCTGTTATAGTTTTGGAGAAAAATGTGTTCATTTCATGTATGCGCGAAATGCCTTAAAAATGGCTTTAAAATGGATTTGGAGCATGGAGACGATTATCTCGGGATTGCAAGATAACCAAACAAAACTTTTAGTGGATTTCTACTTATTTTATTAAATATCATCTCCACCAAACAGGACAAGCTTGCATCTGTTATAGTTTTGGAGAAAAATGTGTTCATTTCATGTATGCGCGAAATGCCTTAAAAATGGCTTTAAAATGGATTTGGAGCATGGAGACGATTATCTCGGGATTGCAAGATAACCAAACAAAACTTTTAGTGGATTTCTACTTATTTTATTAAATATCATCTCCACCAAACAGGACAAGCTTGCATCTGTTATAGTTTTGGAGAAAAATGTGTTCATTTCATGTATGCGCGAAATGCCTTAAAAATGGCTTTAAAATGGATTTGGAGCATGGAGACGATTATCTCGGGATTGCAAGATAACCAAACAAAACTTTTAGTGGATTTCTACTTATTTTATTAAATATCATCTCCACCAAACAGGACAAGCTTGCATCTGTTATAGTTTTGGAGAAAAATGTGTTCATTTCATGTATGCGCGAAATGCCTTAAAAATGGCTTTAAAATGGATTTGGAGCATGGAGACGATTATCTCGGGATTGCAAGATAACCAAACAAAACTTTTAGTGGATTTCTACTTATTTTATTAAATATCATCTCCACCAAACAGGACAAGCTTGCATCTGTTATAGTTTTGGAGAAAAATGTGTTCATTTCATGTATGCGCGAAATGCCTTAAAAATGGCTTTAAAATGGATTTGGAGCATGGAGACGATTATCTCGGGATTGCAAGATAACCAAACAAAACTTTTAGTGGATTTCTACTTATTTTATTAAATATCATCTCCACCAAACAGGACAAGCTTGCATCTGTTATAGTTTTGGAGAAAAATGTGTTCATTTCATGTATGCGCGAAATGCCTTAAAAATGGCTTTAAAATGGATTTGGAGCATGGAGACGATTATCTCGGGATTGCAAGATAACCAAACAAAACTTTTAGTGGATTTCTACTTATTTTATTAAATATCATCTCCACCAAACAGGACAAGCTTGCATCTGTTATAGTTTTGGAGAAAAATGTGTTCATTTCATGTATGCGCGAAATGCCTTAAAAATGGCTTTAAAATGGATTTGGAGCATGGAGACGATTATCTCGGGATTGCAAGATAACCAAACAAAACTTTTAGTGGATTTCTACTTATTTTATTAAATATCATCTCCACCAAACAGGACAAGCTTGCATCTGTTATAGTTTTGGAGAAAAATGTGTTCATTTCATGTATGCGCGAAATGCCTTAAAAATGGCTTTAAAATGGATTTGGAGCATGGAGACGATTATCTCGGGATTGCAAGATAACCAAACAAAACTTTTAGTGGATTTCTACTTATTTTATTAAATATCATCTCCACCAAACAGGACAAGCTTGCATCTGTTATAGTTTTGGAGAAAAATGTGTTCATTTCATGTATGCGCGAAATGCCTTAAAAATGGCTTTAAAATGGATTTGGAGCATGGAGACGATTATCTCGGGATTGCAAGATAACCAAACAAAACTTTTAGTGGATTTCTACTTATTTTATTAAATATCATCTCCACCAAACAGGACAAGCTTGCATCTGTTATAGTTTTGGAGAAAAATGTGTTCATTTCATGTATGCGCGAAATGCCTTAAAAATGGCTTTAAAATGGATTTGGAGCATGGAGACGATTATCTCGGGATTGCAAGATAACCAAACAAAACTTTTAGTGGATTTCTACTTATTTTATTAAATATCATCTCCACCAAACAGGACAAGCTTGCATCTGTTATAGTTTTGGAGAAAAATGTGTTCATTTCATGTATGCGCGAAATGCCTTAAAAATGGCTTTAAAATGGATTTGGAGCATGGAGACGATTATCTCGGGATTGCAAGATAACCAAACAAAACTTTTAGTGGATTTCTACTTATTTTATTAAATATCATCTCCACCAAACAGGACAAGCTTGCATCTGTTATAGTTTTGGAGAAAAATGTGTTCATTTCATGTATGCGCGAAATGCCTTAAAAATGGCTTTAAAATGGATTTGGAGCATGGAGACGATTATCTCGGGATTGCAAGATAACCAAACAAAACTTTTAGTGGATTTCTACTTATTTTATTAAATATCATCTCCACCAAACAGGACAAGCTTGCATCTGTTATAGTTTTGGAGAAAAATGTGTTCATTTCATGTATGCGCGAAATGCCTTAAAAATGGCTTTAAAATGGATTTGGAGCATGGAGACGATTATCTCGGGATTGCAAGATAACCAAACAAAACTTTTAGTGGATTTCTACTTATTTTATTAAATATCATCTCCACCAAACAGGACAAGCTTGCATCTGTTATAGTTTTGGAGAAAAATGTGTTCATTTCATGTATGCGCGAAATGCCTTAAAAATGGCTTTAAAATGGATTTGGAGCATGGAGACGATTATCTCGGGATTGCAAGATAACCAAACAAAACTTTTAGTGGATTTCTACTTATTTTATTAAATATCATCTCCACCAAACAGGACAAGCTTGCATCTGTTATAGTTTTGGAGAAAAATGTGTTCATTTCATGTATGCGCGAAATGCCTTAAAAATGGCTTTAAAATGGATTTGGAGCATGGAGACGATTATCTCGGGATTGCAAGATAACCAAACAAAACTTTTAGTGGATTTCTACTTATTTTATTAAATATCATCTCCACCAAACAGGACAAGCTTGCATCTGTTATAGTTTTGGAGAAAAATGTGTTCATTTCATGTATGCGCGAAATGCCTTAAAAATGGCTTTAAAATGGATTTGGAGCATGGAGACGATTATCTCGGGATTGCAAGATAACCAAACAAAACTTTTAGTGGATTTCTACTTATTTTATTAAATATCATCTCCACCAAACAGGACAAGCTTGCATCTGTTATAGTTTTGGAGAAAAATGTGTTCATTTCATGTATGCGCGAAATGCCTTAAAAATGGCTTTAAAATGGATTTGGAGCATGGAGACGATTATCTCGGGATTGCAAGATAACCAAACAAAACTTTTAGTGGATTTCTACTTATTTTATTAAATATCATCTCCACCAAACAGGACAAGCTTGCATCTGTTATAGTTTTGGAGAAAAATGTGTTCATTTCATGTATGCGCGAAATGCCTTAAAAATGGCTTTAAAATGGATTTGGAGCATGGAGACGATTATCTCGGGATTGCAAGATAACCAAACAAAACTTTTAGTGGATTTCTACTTATTTTATTAAATATCATCTCCACCAAACAGGACAAGCTTGCATCTGTTATAGTTTTGGAGAAAAATGTGTTCATTTCATGTATGCGCGAAATGCCTTAAAAATGGCTTTAAAATGGATTTGGAGCATGGAGACGATTATCTCGGGATTGCAAGATAACCAAACAAAACTTTTAGTGGATTTCTACTTATTTTATTAAATATCATCTCCACCAAACAGGACAAGCTTGCATCTGTTATAGTTTTGGAGAAAAATGTGTTCATTTCATGTATGCGCGAAATGCCTTAAAAATGGCTTTAAAATGGATTTGGAGCATGGAGACGATTATCTCGGGATTGCAAGATAACCAAACAAAACTTTTAGTGGATTTCTACTTATTTTATTAAATATCATCTCCACCAAACAGGACAAGCTTGCATCTGTTATAGTTTTGGAGAAAAATGTGTTCATTTCATGTATGCGCGAAATGCCTTAAAAATGGCTTTAAAATGGATTTGGAGCATGGAGACGATTATCTCGGGATTGCAAGATAACCAAACAAAACTTTTAGTGGATTTCTACTTATTTTATTAAATATCATCTCCACCAAACAGGACAAGCTTGCATCTGTTATAGTTTTGGAGAAAAATGTGTTCATTTCATGTATGCGCGAAATGCCTTAAAAATGGCTTTAAAATGGATTTGGAGCATGGAGACGATTATCTCGGGATTGCAAGATAACCAAACAAAACTTTTAGTGGATTTCTACTTATTTTATTAAATATCATCTCCACCAAACAGGACAAGCTTGCATCTGTTATAGTTTTGGAGAAAAATGTGTTCATTTCATGTATGCGCGAAATGCCTTAAAAATGGCTTTAAAATGGATTTGGAGCATGGAGACGATTATCTCGGGATTGCAAGATAACCAAACAAAACTTTTAGTGGATTTCTACTTATTTTATTAAATATCATCTCCACCAAACAGGACAAGCTTGCATCTGTTATAGTTTTGGAGAAAAATGTGTTCATTTCATGTATGCGCGAAATGCCTTAAAAATGGCTTTAAAATGGATTTGGAGCATGGAGACGATTATCTCGGGATTGCAAGATAACCAAACAAAACTTTTAGTGGATTTCTACTTATTTTATTAAATATCATCTCCACCAAACAGGACAAGCTTGCATCTGTTATAGTTTTGGAGAAAAATGTGTTCATTTCATGTATGCGCGAAATGCCTTAAAAATGGCTTTAAAATGGATTTGGAGCATGGAGACGATTATCTCGGGATTGCAAGATAACCAAACAAAACTTTTAGTGGATTTCTACTTATTTTATTAAATATCATCTCCACCAAACAGGACAAGCTTGCATCTGTTATAGTTTTGGAGAAAAATGTGTTCATTTCATGTATGCGCGAAATGCCTTAAAAATGGCTTTAAAATGGATTTGGAGCATGGAGACGATTATCTCGGGATTGCAAGATAACCAAACAAAACTTTTAGTGGATTTCTACTTATTTTATTAAATATCATCTCCACCAAACAGGACAAGCTTGCATCTGTTATAGTTTTGGAGAAAAATGTGTTCATTTCATGTATGCGCGAAATGCCTTAAAAATGGCTTTAAAATGGATTTGGAGCATGGAGACGATTATCTCGGGATTGCAAGATAACCAAACAAAACTTTTAGTGGATTTCTACTTATTTTATTAAATATCATCTCCACCAAACAGGACAAGCTTGCATCTGTTATAGTTTTGGAGAAAAATGTGTTCATTTCATGTATGCGCGAAATGCCTTAAAAATGGCTTTAAAATGGATTTGGAGCATGGAGACGATTATCTCGGGATTGCAAGATAACCAAACAAAACTTTTAGTGGATTTCTACTTATTTTATTAAATATCATCTCCACCAAACAGGACAAGCTTGCATCTGTTATAGTTTTGGAGAAAAATGTGTTCATTTCATGTATGCGCGAAATGCCTTAAAAATGGCTTTAAAATGGATTTGGAGCATGGAGACGATTATCTCGGGATTGCAAGATAACCAAACAAAACTTTTAGTGGATTTCTACTTATTTTATTAAATATCATCTCCACCAAACAGGACAAGCTTGCATCTGTTATAGTTTTGGAGAAAAATGTGTTCATTTCATGTATGCGCGAAATGCCTTAAAAATGGCTTTAAAATGGATTTGGAGCATGGAGACGATTATCTCGGGATTGCAAGATAACCAAACAAAACTTTTAGTGGATTTCTACTTATTTTATTAAATATCATCTCCACCAAACAGGACAAGCTTGCATCTGTTATAGTTTTGGAGAAAAATGTGTTCATTTCATGTATGCGCGAAATGCCTTAAAAATGGCTTTAAAATGGATTTGGAGCATGGAGACGATTATCTCGGGATTGCAAGATAACCAAACAAAACTTTTAGTGGATTTCTACTTATTTTATTAAATATCATCTCCACCAAACAGGACAAGCTTGCATCTGTTATAGTTTTGGAGAAAAATGTGTTCATTTCATGTATGCGCGAAATGCCTTAAAAATGGCTTTAAAATGGATTTGGAGCATGGAGACGATTATCTCGGGATTGCAAGATAACCAAACAAAACTTTTAGTGGATTTCTACTTATTTTATTAAATATCATCTCCACCAAACAGGACAAGCTTGCATCTGTTATAGTTTTGGAGAAAAATGTGTTCATTTCATGTATGCGCGAAATGCCTTAAAAATGGCTTTAAAATGGATTTGGAGCATGGAGACGATTATCTCGGGATTGCAAGATAACCAAACAAAACTTTTAGTGGATTTCTACTTATTTTATTAAATATCATCTCCACCAAACAGGACAAGCTTGCATCTGTTATAGTTTTGGAGAAAAATGTGTTCATTTCATGTATGCGCGAAATGCCTTAAAAATGGCTTTAAAATGGATTTGGAGCATGGAGACGATTATCTCGGGATTGCAAGATAACCAAACAAAACTTTTAGTGGATTTCTACTTATTTTATTAAATATCATCTCCACCAAACAGGACAAGCTTGCATCTGTTATAGTTTTGGAGAAAAATGTGTTCATTTCATGTATGCGCGAAATGCCTTAAAAATGGCTTTAAAATGGATTTGGAGCATGGAGACGATTATCTCGGGATTGCAAGATAACCAAACAAAACTTTTAGTGGATTTCTACTTATTTTATTAAATATCATCTCCACCAAACAGGACAAGCTTGCATCTGTTATAGTTTTGGAGAAAAATGTGTTCATTTCATGTATGCGCGAAATGCCTTAAAAATGGCTTTAAAATGGATTTGGAGCATGGAGACGATTATCTCGGGATTGCAAGATAACCAAACAAAACTTTTAGTGGATTTCTACTTATTTTATTAAATATCATCTCCACCAAACAGGACAAGCTTGCATCTGTTATAGTTTTGGAGAAAAATGTGTTCATTTCATGTATGCGCGAAATGCCTTAAAAATGGCTTTAAAATGGATTTGGAGCATGGAGACGATTATCTCGGGATTGCAAGATAACCAAACAAAACTTTTAGTGGATTTCTACTTATTTTATTAAATATCATCTCCACCAAACAGGACAAGCTTGCATCTGTTATAGTTTTGGAGAAAAATGTGTTCATTTCATGTATGCGCGAAATGCCTTAAAAATGGCTTTAAAATGGATTTGGAGCATGGAGACGATTATCTCGGGATTGCAAGATAACCAAACAAAACTTTTAGTGGATTTCTACTTATTTTATTAAATATCATCTCCACCAAACAGGACAAGCTTGCATCTGTTATAGTTTTGGAGAAAAATGTGTTCATTTCATGTATGCGCGAAATGCCTTAAAAATGGCTTTAAAATGGATTTGGAGCATGGAGACGATTATCTCGGGATTGCAAGATAACCAAACAAAACTTTTAGTGGATTTCTACTTATTTTATTAAATATCATCTCCACCAAACAGGACAAGCTTGCATCTGTTATAGTTTTGGAGAAAAATGTGTTCATTTCATGTATGCGCGAAATGCCTTAAAAATGGCTTTAAAATGGATTTGGAGCATGGAGACGATTATCTCGGGATTGCAAGATAACCAAACAAAACTTTTAGTGGATTTCTACTTATTTTATTAAATATCATCTCCACCAAACAGGACAAGCTTGCATCTGTTATAGTTTTGGAGAAAAATGTGTTCATTTCATGTATGCGCGAAATGCCTTAAAAATGGCTTTAAAATGGATTTGGAGCATGGAGACGATTATCTCGGGATTGCAAGATAACCAAACAAAACTTTTAGTGGATTTCTACTTATTTTATTAAATATCATCTCCACCAAACAGGACAAGCTTGCATCTGTTATAGTTTTGGAGAAAAATGTGTTCATTTCATGTATGCGCGAAATGCCTTAAAAATGGCTTTAAAATGGATTTGGAGCATGGAGACGATTATCTCGGGATTGCAAGATAACCAAACAAAACTTTTAGTGGATTTCTACTTATTTTATTAAATATCATCTCCACCAAACAGGACAAGCTTGCATCTGTTATAGTTTTGGAGAAAAATGTGTTCATTTCATGTATGCGCGAAATGCCTTAAAAATGGCTTTAAAATGGATTTGGAGCATGGAGACGATTATCTCGGGATTGCAAGATAACCAAACAAAACTTTTAGTGGATTTCTACTTATTTTATTAAATATCATCTCCACCAAACAGGACAAGCTTGCATCTGTTATAGTTTTGGAGAAAAATGTGTTCATTTCATGTATGCGCGAAATGCCTTAAAAATGGCTTTAAAATGGATTTGGAGCATGGAGACGATTATCTCGGGATTGCAAGATAACCAAACAAAACTTTTAGTGGATTTCTACTTATTTTATTAAATATCATCTCCACCAAACAGGACAAGCTTGCATCTGTTATAGTTTTGGAGAAAAATGTGTTCATTTCATGTATGCGCGAAATGCCTTAAAAATGGCTTTAAAATGGATTTGGAGCATGGAGACGATTATCTCGGGATTGCAAGATAACCAAACAAAACTTTTAGTGGATTTCTACTTATTTTATTAAATATCATCTCCACCAAACAGGACAAGCTTGCATCTGTTATAGTTTTGGAGAAAAATGTGTTCATTTCATGTATGCGCGAAATGCCTTAAAAATGGCTTTAAAATGGATTTGGAGCATGGAGACGATTATCTCGGGATTGCAAGATAACCAAACAAAACTTTTAGTGGATTTCTACTTATTTTATTAAATATCATCTCCACCAAACAGGACAAGCTTGCATCTGTTATAGTTTTGGAGAAAAATGTGTTCATTTCATGTATGCGCGAAATGCCTTAAAAATGGCTTTAAAATGGATTTGGAGCATGGAGACGATTATCTCGGGATTGCAAGATAACCAAACAAAACTTTTAGTGGATTTCTACTTATTTTATTAAATATCATCTCCACCAAACAGGACAAGCTTGCATCTGTTATAGTTTTGGAGAAAAATGTGTTCATTTCATGTATGCGCGAAATGCCTTAAAAATGGCTTTAAAATGGATTTGGAGCATGGAGACGATTATCTCGGGATTGCAAGATAACCAAACAAAACTTTTAGTGGATTTCTACTTATTTTATTAAATATCATCTCCACCAAACAGGACAAGCTTGCATCTGTTATAGTTTTGGAGAAAAATGTGTTCATTTCATGTATGCGCGAAATGCCTTAAAAATGGCTTTAAAATGGATTTGGAGCATGGAGACGATTATCTCGGGATTGCAAGATAACCAAACAAAACTTTTAGTGGATTTCTACTTATTTTATTAAATATCATCTCCACCAAACAGGACAAGCTTGCATCTGTTATAGTTTTGGAGAAAAATGTGTTCATTTCATGTATGCGCGAAATGCCTTAAAAATGG
Organism: Anomaloglossus baeobatrachus; assembly: GCF_048569485.1. Classification (NCBI taxonomy): domain Eukaryota; kingdom Metazoa; phylum Chordata; class Amphibia; order Anura; family Aromobatidae; genus Anomaloglossus; species Anomaloglossus baeobatrachus. The sequence goes on along the minus strand of NW_027442647.1, from coordinate 8,361 downwards.
CTTTAAAATGGATTTGGAGCATGGAGACGATTATCTCGGGATTGCAAGATAACCAAACAAAACTTTTAGTGGATTTCTACTTATTTTATTAAATATCATCTCCACCAAACAGGACAAGCTTGCATCTGTTATAGTTTTGGAGAAAAATGTGTTCATTTCATGTATGCGCGAAATGCCTTAAAAATGGCTTTAAAATGGATTTGGAGCATGGAGACGATTATCTCGGGATTGCAAGATAACCAAACAAAACTTTTAGTGGATTTCTACTTATTTTATTAAATATCATCTCCACCAAACAGGACAAGCTTGCATCTGTTATAGTTTTGGAGAAAAATGTGTTCATTTCATGTATGCGCGAAATGCCTTAAAAATGGCTTTAAAATGGATTTGGAGCATGGAGACGATTATCTCGGGATTGCAAGATAACCAAACAAAACTTTTAGTGGATTTCTACTTATTTTATTAAATATCATCTCCACCAAACAGGACAAGCTTGCATCTGTTATAGTTTTGGAGAAAAATGTGTTCATTTCATGTATGCGCGAAATGCCTTAAAAATGGCTTTAAAATGGATTTGGAGCATGGAGACGATTATCTCGGGATTGCAAGATAACCAAACAAAACTTTTAGTGGATTTCTACTTATTTTATTAAATATCATCTCCACCAAACAGGACAAGCTTGCATCTGTTATAGTTTTGGAGAAAAATGTGTTCATTTCATGTATGCGCGAAATGCCTTAAAAATGGCTTTAAAATGGATTTGGAGCATGGAGACGATTATCTCGGGATTGCAAGATAACCAAACAAAACTTTTAGTGGATTTCTACTTATTTTATTAAATATCATCTCCACCAAACAGGACAAGCTTGCATCTGTTATAGTTTTGGAGAAAAATGTGTTCATTTCATGTATGCGCGAAATGCCTTAAAAATGGCTTTAAAATGGATTTGGAGCATGGAGACGATTATCTCGGGATTGCAAGATAACCAAACAAAACTTTTAGTGGATTTCTACTTATTTTATTAAATATCATCTCCACCAAACAGGACAAGCTTGCATCTGTTATAGTTTTGGAGAAAAATGTGTTCATTTCATGTATGCGCGAAATGCCTTAAAAATGGCTTTAAAATGGATTTGGAGCATGGAGACGATTATCTCGGGATTGCAAGATAACCAAACAAAACTTTTAGTGGATTTCTACTTATTTTATTAAATATCATCTCCACCAAACAGGACAAGCTTGCATCTGTTATAGTTTTGGAGAAAAATGTGTTCATTTCATGTATGCGCGAAATGCCTTAAAAATGGCTTTAAAATGGATTTGGAGCATGGAGACGATTATCTCGGGATTGCAAGATAACCAAACAAAACTTTTAGTGGATTTCTACTTATTTTATTAAATATCATCTCCACCAAACAGGACAAGCTTGCATCTGTTATAGTTTTGGAGAAAAATGTGTTCATTTCATGTATGCGCGAAATGCCTTAAAAATGGCTTTAAAATGGATTTGGAGCATGGAGACGATTATCTCGGGATTGCAAGATAACCAAACAAAACTTTTAGTGGATTTCTACTTATTTTATTAAATATCATCTCCACCAAACAGGACAAGCTTGCATCTGTTATAGTTTTGGAGAAAAATGTGTTCATTTCATGTATGCGCGAAATGCCTTAAAAATGGCTTTAAAATGGATTTGGAGCATGGAGACGATTATCTCGGGATTGCAAGATAACCAAACAAAACTTTTAGTGGATTTCTACTTATTTTATTAAATATCATCTCCACCAAACAGGACAAGCTTGCATCTGTTATAGTTTTGGAGAAAAATGTGTTCATTTCATGTATGCGCGAAATGCCTTAAAAATGGCTTTAAAATGGATTTGGAGCATGGAGACGATTATCTCGGGATTGCAAGATAACCAAACAAAACTTTTAGTGGATTTCTACTTATTTTATTAAATATCATCTCCACCAAACAGGACAAGCTTGCATCTGTTATAGTTTTGGAGAAAAATGTGTTCATTTCATGTATGCGCGAAATGCCTTAAAAATGGCTTTAAAATGGATTTGGAGCATGGAGACGATTATCTCGGGATTGCAAGATAACCAAACAAAACTTTTAGTGGATTTCTACTTATTTTATTAAATATCATCTCCACCAAACAGGACAAGCTTGCATCTGTTATAGTTTTGGAGAAAAATGTGTTCATTTCATGTATGCGCGAAATGCCTTAAAAATGGCTTTAAAATGGATTTGGAGCATGGAGACGATTATCTCGGGATTGCAAGATAACCAAACAAAACTTTTAGTGGATTTCTACTTATTTTATTAAATATCATCTCCACCAAACAGGACAAGCTTGCATCTGTTATAGTTTTGGAGAAAAATGTGTTCATTTCATGTATGCGCGAAATGCCTTAAAAATGGCTTTAAAATGGATTTGGAGCATGGAGACGATTATCTCGGGATTGCAAGATAACCAAACAAAACTTTTAGTGGATTTCTACTTATTTTATTAAATATCATCTCCACCAAACAGGACAAGCTTGCATCTGTTATAGTTTTGGAGAAAAATGTGTTCATTTCATGTATGCGCGAAATGCCTTAAAAATGGCTTTAAAATGGATTTGGAGCATGGAGACGATTATCTCGGGATTGCAAGATAACCAAACAAAACTTTTAGTGGATTTCTACTTATTTTATTAAATATCATCTCCACCAAACAGGACAAGCTTGCATCTGTTATAGTTTTGGAGAAAAATGTGTTCATTTCATGTATGCGCGAAATGCCTTAAAAATGGCTTTAAAATGGATTTGGAGCATGGAGACGATTATCTCGGGATTGCAAGATAACCAAACAAAACTTTTAGTGGATTTCTACTTATTTTATTAAATATCATCTCCACCAAACAGGACAAGCTTGCATCTGTTATAGTTTTGGAGAAAAATGTGTTCATTTCATGTATGCGCGAAATGCCTTAAAAATGGCTTTAAAATGGATTTGGAGCATGGAGACGATTATCTCGGGATTGCAAGATAACCAAACAAAACTTTTAGTGGATTTCTACTTATTTTATTAAATATCATCTCCACCAAACAGGACAAGCTTGCATCTGTTATAGTTTTGGAGAAAAATGTGTTCATTTCATGTATGCGCGAAATGCCTTAAAAATGGCTTTAAAATGGATTTGGAGCATGGAGACGATTATCTCGGGATTGCAAGATAACCAAACAAAACTTTTAGTGGATTTCTACTTATTTTATTAAATATCATCTCCACCAAACAGGACAAGCTTGCATCTGTTATAGTTTTGGAGAAAAATGTGTTCATTTCATGTATGCGCGAAATGCCTTAAAAATGGCTTTAAAATGGATTTGGAGCATGGAGACGATTATCTCGGGATTGCAAGATAACCAAACAAAACTTTTAGTGGATTTCTACTTATTTTATTAAATATCATCTCCACCAAACAGGACAAGCTTGCATCTGTTATAGTTTTGGAGAAAAATGTGTTCATTTCATGTATGCGCGAAATGCCTTAAAAATGGCTTTAAAATGGATTTGGAGCATGGAGACGATTATCTCGGGATTGCAAGATAACCAAACAAAACTTTTAGTGGATTTCTACTTATTTTATTAAATATCATCTCCACCAAACAGGACAAGCTTGCATCTGTTATAGTTTTGGAGAAAAATGTGTTCATTTCATGTATGCGCGAAATGCCTTAAAAATGGCTTTAAAATGGATTTGGAGCATGGAGACGATTATCTCGGGATTGCAAGATAACCAAACAAAACTTTTAGTGGATTTCTACTTATTTTATTAAATATCATCTCCACCAAACAGGACAAGCTTGCATCTGTTATAGTTTTGGAGAAAAATGTGTTCATTTCATGTATGCGCGAAATGCCTTAAAAATGGCTTTAAAATGGATTTGGAGCATGGAGACGATTATCTCGGGATTGCAAGATAACCAAACAAAACTTTTAGTGGATTTCTACTTATTTTATTAAATATCATCTCCACCAAACAGGACAAGCTTGCATCTGTTATAGTTTTGGAGAAAAATGTGTTCATTTCATGTATGCGCGAAATGCCTTAAAAATGGCTTTAAAATGGATTTGGAGCATGGAGACGATTATCTCGGGATTGCAAGATAACCAAACAAAACTTTTAGTGGATTTCTACTTATTTTATTAAATATCATCTCCACCAAACAGGACAAGCTTGCATCTGTTATAGTTTTGGAGAAAAATGTGTTCATTTCATGTATGCGCGAAATGCCTTAAAAATGGCTTTAAAATGGATTTGGAGCATGGAGACGATTATCTCGGGATTGCAAGATAACCAAACAAAACTTTTAGTGGATTTCTACTTATTTTATTAAATATCATCTCCACCAAACAGGACAAGCTTGCATCTGTTATAGTTTTGGAGAAAAATGTGTTCATTTCATGTATGCGCGAAATGCCTTAAAAATGGCTTTAAAATGGATTTGGAGCATGGAGACGATTATCTCGGGATTGCAAGATAACCAAACAAAACTTTTAGTGGATTTCTACTTATTTTATTAAATATCATCTCCACCAAACAGGACAAGCTTGCATCTGTTATAGTTTTGGAGAAAAATGTGTTCATTTCATGTATGCGCGAAATGCCTTAAAAATGGCTTTAAAATGGATTTGGAGCATGGAGACGATTATCTCGGGATTGCAAGATAACCAAACAAAACTTTTAGTGGATTTCTACTTATTTTATTAAATATCATCTCCACCAAACAGGACAAGCTTGCATCTGTTATAGTTTTGGAGAAAAATGTGTTCATTTCATGTATGCGCGAAATGCCTTAAAAATGGCTTTAAAATGGATTTGGAGCATGGAGACGATTATCTCGGGATTGCAAGATAACCAAACAAAACTTTTAGTGGATTTCTACTTATTTTATTAAATATCATCTCCACCAAACAGGACAAGCTTGCATCTGTTATACGTTTTGGAGAAAAATGTGTTCATTTCATGTATGCGCGAAATGCCTTAAAAATGGCTTTAAAATGGATTTGGAGCATGGAGACGATTATCTCGGGATTGCAAGATAACCAAACAAAACTTTTAGTGGATTTCTACTTATTTTATTAAATATCATCTCCACCAAACAGGACAAGCTTGCATCTGTTATAGTTTTGGAGAAAAATGTGTTCATTTCATGTATGCGCGAAATGCCTTAAAAATGGCTTTAAAATGGATTTGGAGCATGGAGACGATTATCTCGGGATTGCAAGATAACCAAACAAAACTTTTAGTGGATTTCTACTTATTTTATTAAATATCATCTCCACCAAACAGGACAAGCTTGCATCTGTTATAGTTTTGGAGAAAAATGTGTTCATTTCATGTATGCGCGAAATGCCTTAAAAATGGCTTTAAAATGGATTTGGAGCATGGAGACGATTATCTCGGGATTGCAAGATAACCAAACAAAACTTTTAGTGGATTTCTACTTATTTTATTAAATATCATCTCCACCAAACAGGACAAGCTTGCATCTGTTATAGTTTTGGAGAAAAATGTGTTCATTTCATGTATGCGCGAAATGCCTTAAAAATGGCTTTAAAATGGATTTGGAGCATGGAGACGATTATCTCGGGATTGCAAGATAACCAAACAAAACTTTTAGTGGATTTCTACTTATTTTATTAAATATCATCTCCACCAAACAGGACAAGCTTGCATCTGTTATAGTTTTGGAGAAAAATGTGTTCATTTCATGTATGCGCGAAATGCCTTAAAAATGGCTTTAAAATGGATTTGGAGCATGGAGACGATTATCTCGGGATTGCAAGATAACCAAACAAAACTTTTAGTGGATTTCTACTTATTTTATTAAATATCATCTCCACCAAACAGGACAAGCTTGCATCTGTTATAGTTTTGGAGAAAAATGTGTTCATTTCATGTATGCGCGAAATGCCTTAAAAATGGCTTTAAAATGGATTTGGAGCATGGAGACGATTATCTCGGGATTGCAAGATAACCAAACAAAACTTTTAGTGGATTTCTACTTATTTTATTAAATATCATCTCCACCAAACAGGACAAGCTTGCATCTGTTATAGTTTTGGAGAAAAATGTGTTCATTTCATGTATGCGCGAAATGCCTTAAAAATGGCTTTAAAATGGATTTGGAGCATGGAGACGATTATCTCGGGATTGCAAGATAACCAAACAAAACTTTTAGTGGATTTCTACTTATTTTATTAAATATCATCTCCACCAAACAGGACAAGCTTGCATCTGTTATAGTTTTGGAGAAAAATGTGTTCATTTCATGTATGCGCGAAATGCCTTAAAAATGGCTTTAAAATGGATTTGGAGCATGGAGACGATTATCTCGGGATTGCAAGATAACCAAACAAAACTTTTAGTGGATTTCTACTTATTTTATTAAATATCATCTCCACCAAACAGGACAAGCTTGCATCTGTTATAGTTTTGGAGAAAAATGTGTTCATTTCATGTATGCGCGAAATGCCTTAAAAATGGCTTTAAAATGGATTTGGAGCATGGAGACGATTATCTCGGGATTGCAAGATAACCAAACAAAACTTTTAGTGGATTTCTACTTATTTTATTAAATATCATCTCCACCAAACAGGACAAGCTTGCATCTGTTATAGTTTTGGAGAAAAATGTGTTCATTTCATGTATGCGCGAAATGCCTTAAAAATGGCTTTAAAATGGATTTGGAGCATGGAGACGATTATCTCGGGATTGCAAGATAACCAAACAAAACTTTTAGTGGATTTCTACTTATTTTATTAAATATCATCTCCACCAAACAGGACAAGCTTGCATCTGTTATAGTTTTGGAGAAAAATGTGTTCATTTCATGTATGCGCGAAATGCCTTAAAAATGGCTTTAAAATGGATTTGGAGCATGGAGACGATTATCTCGGGATTGCAAGATAACCAAACAAAACTTTTAGTGGATTTCTACTTATTTTATTAAATATCATCTCCACCAAACAGGACAAGCTTGCATCTGTTATAGTTTTGGAGAAAAATGTGTTCATTTCATGTATGCGCGAAATGCCTTAAAAATGGCTTTAAAATGGATTTGGAGCATGGAGACGATTATCTCGGGATTGCAAGATAACCAAACAAAACTTTTAGTGGATTTCTACTTATTTTATTAAATATCATCTCCACCAAACAGGACAAGCTTGCATCTGTTATAGTTTTGGAGAAAAATGTGTTCATTTCATGTATGCGCGAAATGCCTTAAAAATGGCTTTAAAATGGATTTGGAGCATGGAGACGATTATCTCGGGATTGCAAGATAACCAAACAAAACTTTTAGTGGATTTCTACTTATTTTATTAAATATCATCTCCACCAAACAGGACAAGCTTGCATCTGTTATAGTTTTGGAGAAAAATGTGTTCATTTCATGTATGCGCGAAATGCCTTAAAAATGGCTTTAAAATGGATTTGGAGCATGGAGACGATTATCTCGGGATTGCAAGATAACCAAACAAAACTTTTAGTGGATTTCTACTTATTTTATTAAATATCATCTCCACCAAACAGGACAAGCTTGCATCTGTTATAGTTTTGGAGAAAAATGTGTTCATTTCATGTATGCGCGAAATGCCTTAAAAATGGCTTTAAAATGGATTTGGAGCATGGAGACGATTATCTCGGGATTGCAAGATAACCAAACAAAACTTTTAGTGGATTTCTACTTATTTTATTAAATATCATCTCCACCAAACAGGACAAGCTTGCATCTGTTATAGTTTTGGAGAAAAATGTGTTCATTTCATGTATGCGCGAAATGCCTTAAAAATGGCTTTAAAATGGATTTGGAGCATGGAGACGATTATCTCGGGATTGCAAGATAACCAAACAAAACTTTTAGTGGATTTCTACTTATTTTATTAAATATCATCTCCACCAAACAGGACAAGCTTGCATCTGTTATAGTTTTGGAGAAAAATGTGTTCATTTCATGTATGCGCGAAATGCCTTAAAAATGGCTTTAAAATGGATTTGGAGCATGGAGACGATTATCTCGGGATTGCAAGATAACCAAACAAAACTTTTAGTGGATTTCTACTTATTTTATTAAATATCATCTCCACCAAACAGGACAAGCTTGCATCTGTTATAGTTTTGGAGAAAAATGTGTTCATTTCATGTATGCGCGAAATGCCTTAAAAATGGCTTTAAAATGGATTTGGAGCATGGAGACGATTATCTCGGGATTGCAAGATAACCAAACAAAACTTTTAGTGGATTTCTACTTATTTTATTAAATATCATCTCCACCAAACAGGACAAGCTTGCATCTGTTAT